>NW_022097459.1:0-3579 GCF_006542625.1 Nomascus leucogenys
ACACAAAACAAACATCTTCTAAAAATACATACAAACAAAAAGATGCATATCAAACATATTAGGAAGGTTTCACATGGGAAGACGAGGAATAGAAAGGGGGGGTGGGAATTAAAAGAAAAGAAATAAGAGAGGGACTTTGTATGGATCAATGATAATAACTCAATCATCTATTTGACAAAGAAGAAGGAGAAGGAAGAGGAAGAAAAAGAAAGTGGGATAAAGAATCAGAAAGGGAGGAAAATAGAAAAAATTAGAGTATGACTCCAGGGTTGACCTGTTTTGTTGTCGCTGGGTTGGTTCGTTTGTCTGTTGTATTTTTCATATGTTTCGCCATGTTGGCCAGGCTGGTCTCGAACTCCTAGCCTCAAGTGACCTACCCGCCTCGGCCTCCCAGAGTGCTGGGACTACAGGCGTGAGCCACCACGTCCAGCCCCCACATTGCATCTGGCCTCCGTGGTAAAACTCCCAGACGGGGCGGCCGGGCAGAGGCGCTCCCCACATCCCAGACAGGGCGGCCGGGCGGAGGCGCTCCTCACTTCCCAGACAAGGTGGTCGGGCAGAGACGCTCCTCACTTCCTAGACGGGGTGGTGGCCGGGCAGAAGCGCTCCTCAATTCCCAGACGATGGGCGGCCAGGCAGTGACGCTCCTCACTTCCCAGATGGGGCGGCCGGGCAGAGGCGCCCCTCACTTCCCAGACTGGGCGGCCAGGCAGAGGGGCTCCCCACCTCCCAGATGGGGCGGCGGCCGGCCGGGCAGAGGCTGCAATCCCAGCACCCTGGCAGGCCAAGGCAGGCGGCTGGGAGGCGGAGGCTGCAGAGAGCCAAGACCACGCCACCGCACTCCAGCCCGGGCAACACTGAGCACTGAGTGAGCGAGACTCTGTCTGCAGTCCCAGCACCTCAGGGGGCCAAGGCAGGCAGACTACTGGAGGTCAGGAGCTGGAGACCAGCCTGGCCAACATGGCGAAACCGCGCCTCCAGCCAAAAGACAAGAACCAGGCAGGGGTGGTGGCGCGCGCACGCAATCCCAGGCAGTCCGCAGGCCAAGGCAGGAGAATCATGGTAGCCGGAGGCAGGGAGTCTGCAGCAAGCCGACCTTACTCCAGCCTGGGCAACAGAGGGAAGAAAAAGGAAGAAGGAAGGAAGGAAGGAAGGAAGGAGGGAAGGAGGGAAGGAGGGAAGGAGGGAAGGAAGATTCTTAATTTTAAATGCTACACCACTTAAGAGCTTGTTTGGGTTAATGCAGGACCCACAGTTCACTATTGAACAATCACTAACATGCGATCCAAGTACCCAGGAGGTTATTCCTAAGAGAATAATCAGCATAATATACCCAGAAAATGCCACCATAAAGTCTGTTTTCTCTGCATAGGTGACTACCTAACTCTCCCAATAAAATACCAAGTGGAACACCCCAGCTGGAGCAGTTAATATGCTTCTTATGTGAACCATGTTGGACTGGCTTAATAATGACTGGGATATGCTCCCACCAAATTGTCTGTTACCCAGGTTATGTTAAATTTTGGTGCTAAGAGGGCCCCTTTTACATGGGTGCCCCTCCCACAAAACCATGGGAGTGTTTGAGAAATCGTATCAAATTTGCTGTCCCTTAGAGGTCTTACAGATGCAAATCCCTGCTGAGAAACCAAACCCTTTATCAATAGAAAAGGTAAAATGATTTGGGGGTATTAAAAAAACTTCTGGGACCAGAACATATAAACATACAGGTTAATAGAGTTATGAAATTTAAAATGTTTTAACAGGTTTTATGTAAGGTAGTTGTAACCTCCTTTACTACCTGGGAGATGTTTCCCCTTTCTAGTAGTATAAAACTGAAGGCATATGAATCTGCTCTTTTGAGAAATGTTAATTGGACATGCCAAATGGGAACTAGCAAGACTGCCTAAGCCCACAAAGTATAGGGTAGAAGCTGGAGTGCTAGTCGGGACAAATCCTGCACTTCATAGCCCTTTGTGTAACATTTATTGAAACTGACGGCAAAAAAAAAAAGAAAAAAACTGTGAGTTCTTCCTGATGACAATGATAGAACAAGGGAATTTCTAGCTCAGGAACATTTACTACCTTACTATGGAATGCTAACTGAACCAAATTCTATGATAGTGGAAATAGTGTTGCCCCAAAGGAGTCTCATGATAAAATTAAAATTGTTTACATAGACTCTTGCTACCTGGGGATATAAGGAGGAGATACTAATAAGCAGGTGGCCTCACTCCTAGGACTAATCCTAACTCTGTGAGGAGCTGCTGGATTCCACAGTGCCTGATAGACAGCTCTCAGGAGCTGTTTGGTTTGTGCATGACATTTCCAAGATAAACAAACATCTTGTGTGAAAGCCACTGCTCCTGTTAAAGGAGGGTCCAGACAATCTTTTCCTTTAATTCATTTTGATGAAGTTTGTTTTTGTAAGCAAATTTATCTTTCTGAGTTCTCCAAAATTCAGATCCTAATTTTATGACAACATAGTTGTTTGCATAAGTTTCAATAAGAGTCGTTAAAACAATTAGAGACTCGAACTAAAGTGGTATATTTTTAGGTAAGGTGCCAGCAAAGCCAACTGAAAATGAGTCTATATGGCCAATCAATTCTTGCTGTATTTTATGCAAATAATCCGGCCAATTATGATAAGACTAAAACTTACTTGGCACACAAACTGGTCTTACTATAATCTCTCTTCAGTAGAAAAAAAAGTGCAAATAGAAAAATTGTTTCAAAGGAAAAGCTTAAGGATTAGTACTAGATTTCAGTCCTAACTCTTTTTAAGTGCAGATTAAATCATTATTTCTTTGCCATAATAGTCCTCTAGAGAGTACCAGATCATAATTTATCTTCATATTTTTAGCTGGTTCCCTAATGAAGTAGGTTCCTTTTTCCGTTCTGACACACAAATACTCTTTTGATTGTGAAACTATAAATGTTATTTACCTCTCCTTGTTTTACTTCCAAGGAAACCAAAGTTATGGTATTCTGAAGACCAGAGATGTGAATCCCCCTCATTTGACATCCCACTGGGTCCAGATCTGTATTTCACCGTGAATCTTCTGCTGCTAAAACTATACAAGCACCCTCTTTCTAGGCTCAGGGACTGTCCTGGAAGAGGCAGCCACGTGAGACTGTAAGAGCTAGTTTTGAGGGATGAACTTAGGTCCAAGTCAAACTCTCCAAATCAAGGAGGGGTACAAAGACGGTACAGCCAGCAAAACAAGGGACATTTCCTTCTAGACTATAGTGTGTCACTTTTGCATCCATCCCAACCATAAATAATTTTCCGCTTCTCATAGATTTAAAAGAAAATATTTACTGATAGGATAAAGATGCCTTATGACAAAGCCTCTTGGGTATAATACTCCCAAGTATAAATTGCACATATAGTTTCAAATTGTATTAATGCGATTAGTATACAATGGCAACAGCAATCCTGATGAGTCCAGCAAAATTCGCCACCCAGAAATTAAAATGTGACCTCACTGGAAAAGTTGCAGCTGGCCTAGGTATATTGGTATAAGCTGAATTCATAGCTAATGAAGAGAGGCGTTTCTTAGAGAAAAGTTTTCTGTCAAA
>NW_022097460.1:0-52710 GCF_006542625.1 Nomascus leucogenys
AGGAAAAAGTTCACATTAAAACTACACAGAAGCTATCTGTGAAACTTCTCTCTGTTCTGTTCATTCAACTAACGGAGTTGAACCTTACTTTTGATTGAGAAGTTCTGAAACAATCTTTCTGTAGAAAATGCAAGTGGACCTTCGGAGCGCTAAGAGGCCTATGGCGGAAAAAGTAATACCTTCAAATACAAACAACACAGAAGCATTCTGTGAAACTTCTTTCTATTCTTTGGATTCATCTAACAGAGTTGAACCTTACTTTTGATTGAGAACTTCTGAAACACCCTTTCTATAGAAAATGCAATTGGACATTCAGGGAGCTAAGAGGCCTATAGTGGAAAAAGGAATAAGTTGAAATAAAAACTACACAGAAGATATCTGTGAAACTTCTCTCTGTTCTGTGCATTCAACTAACAGAGTTGAACCTTAGATTGGATTGAGCAGTTCTGAAACACTCTTTCTGTAGAAAATGCAAGTGGACATACATGGCACTAAGAGGCCCATAGTAGAAAAAGGAATATCTTCAAACAAAAACTACACAGAAGCAATCTGTGAATCTTCTTTCTGTTCTGTGCATTCAACTAACAGAGTTGAACCTTACTTTTGATTGAGCAGTTCTGAAACACTCTTTCTGTATAAAATGCAAGTGGATCCTCGGAAATCTAAGAGGCGAATAGCGGAAAAAGTAATAAATTCAAATAAAAACTTCACAGAATCATTCTGTGAAACTTCTTTCTGTTCTGTGCATTCAACTAACAGAGTTTAACCTTACTTTTGATTGAGCAGTTCTGAAACACTCTTTCTGTAGAAAATGCAATTGGACATTCAGGGCGCTAAGAGGCCTATTGTGGAAAAGGAATATATTCAAATAAAAACTGCACCGAAGGAATCTGTGAAACTTCTTACTGTTCTGTGCATTCAACTAACAGAGTTGAACCTCAGTTTTGATTGAGCAGTTCTGAAACACTCTTTCTGTAGAAAATACAAGTGGACATTCAGGGTGCTAAGAGGACTATAGTGGAAAAAGTAAAAAGATCACATTAAAACTACACAGAAGCTATCTGTGAATCTTCTCTCTGTTCTGTGCGTTCAACTAACGGAGTTGAACCTTACTTTTGATTGAGAAGTTCTGAAACACTCTTTCTGTAGAAAATGCAAGTGGACCTTCGGAGCGCTAAGAGGCCTATAAAGGAAAAAGTAATACCTTCAAATACAAACTAAACAGAAGCATTCTGTGAAACTTATTTCTGTTCTTTGCATTCATCTAACAGAGTTGAACCTTACATTTGATTGAGGACTTCTGAAACACCCTTTCTATAGAAAATGCAATTGGACATTCAGGGAGCTGTGAGGCCTATAGTGGAAAAAGGAACATTTTAAAATAAAAACTGCACAGAAGCAATCTGCGAAACTTCTTACTGTTCTGTGCATTCAACTAACATAGTTGTACGGTAGTTTTTATTGAGCAGTTCTGAAACAGTCTTTCTGTAGAAAATGCAAGTGGACATTCAGGGCGCTGAGAGGCCTATAGTGGGAAAAGGAATATCTTCAATTAAAAACCACACAGAAGCAATCTGTGAAACTTCTTACTGTTCTGTGCATTCAACTAACAGAGTTGAACCTTAGATTGGATTGAGCAGTTCTGAAACACTCTTTCTGTAGAAAATGCAAGTGGACATACATGGCACTAAGAGGCCCATAGTAGAAAAAGGAATATCTTCAAACAAAAACTACACAGAAGCAATCTGTGAATCTTCTTTCTGTTCTGTGCATTCAACTAACAGAGTTGAACCTTACTTTTGATTGAGCAGTTCTGAAACACTCTTTCTGTATAAAATGCAAGTGGATCCTCGGAAATCTAAGAGGCGAATAGCGGAAAAAGTAATAAATTCAAATAAAAACTTCACAGAATCATTCTGTGAAACTTCTTTCTGTTCTGTGCTTTCAACTAACAGAGTTTAACCTTACTTTTGATTGAGCAGTTCTGAAACACTCTTTCTGTAGAAAATGCAAGTGGACATTCAGGGCGCTGAGAGGCCTATAGTGGGAAAAGGAATATATTCAAATAAAAACTGCACCGAAGAAATCTGTGAAACTTCTTACTGTTCTGTGCATTCAACTAACAGAGTTGAACCTCAGGTTTGATTGAGCAGTTCTGAAACACTCTTTCTGTAGAAAATACAAGTGGACATTCAGGGCGCTAAGAGGACTATAGTGGAAAAAGGAAAAAGTTCACATAAAAACTACACAGAAGCTATCTGTGAAACTTCTCTCTGTTCTGTGCATTCGACTAACGGAGTTGAACCATACTTTTGATTGAGAAGTTCTGAAACACTCTTTCTGTAGAAAATGCAAGTGGACCTTCGGAGCGCTAAGAGCCTATAAAGGAAAAAGTAATACCTTCAAATACAAACTACACAGAAGCTTTCTGTGAAACTTCTATCTGTTCTTTGCATTCATCTAACAGAGTTGAACCATACATTTGATTGAGGACTTCTGAAACCCACTTTCTATAGAAAATGCAATTGGACATTCAGGGAGCTAAGAGGCCTATAGTGGAAAAAGGAACATTTTCAAATAAAAACTGCACAGAAGCAATCTGCGAAACTTCTTACTGTTCTGTGCATTCAACTAACATAGTTGAACGGTAGTTTTTATTGAGCAGTTCTGAAACACTCTTTCTGTAGAAAATGCAAGTGGACATTCAGGGCGCTGAGAGGCCTATAGTGGGAAAAGGAATATCTTCAATTAAAAACCACACAGAAGCAATCTGTGAAACTTCTTACTGTTCTGTGCATTCAACTAACAGAGTTGAACCTTAGTTTATATTGAGCAGTTATGAAACACTCTTTCTGCAGAAAATGCAAGTGAACATTCAGGGCGCTAAGAGGCCTATAGTTGAAAAAGCTGTATGTTCAAATAAAACCTACAAAGAAGCTATCTGTGAAACTTCTTACTGTCCTGTGTATTCAACTAACAGAGTTCAACCTTACTTTTGATTGAGCAGTTCTGAAACACACTTTCTGTAGAAAATGCAAGTGGACATTCAGGGCGCTATGAGGCCTATGGTGGAAAAACGAATACCTTCAAATAAAAACTACACAGAAGCAATCTCAGAAACATCTTAATGTTCTGTTCTTTAAACTACCACAGTTGAACCTTAATTTTCATTGAACAGTTCTCAAACACTCTTTCTGTAGAAAATGCAAGTGGACATTCATGGCGCTAAGAGGCCTATAGTGGAAAAGGGAATATCTTCAAACAAAAACTACAAAGAAGCAATCTGTGAAACTTCTTTCTTTTCTGTGCATTCAACTAACAGTTTTGAATCTTAGTTTTGATTGAGCAGTTCTGAAACACTCTCTCTGTAGAAAATACAAGTGGACATTCAGGGCGCTAAGAGGCCTATAGTGGAAAAAGGAATAAGTTGAAATAAAAACTACACAGAAGATATCTGTGAAACTTCTCTCTGTTCTGTGCATTCAACTAACAGAGTTGAACCTTAGATTGGATTGAGCAGTTCTGAAACACTCTTTCTGTAGAACATGCAAGTGGACATACATGGCACTAAGAGGCCCATAGTAGAAAAAGGAATATCTTCAAACAAAAACTACACAGAAGCAATCTGTGAATCTTCTTTCTGTTCTGTGCATTCAACTAACAGAGTTGAACCTTACTTTTGATTGAGCAGTTCTGAAACACTCTTTCTGTATAAAATGCAAGTGGATCCTCGGAAATCTAAGAGGCGAATAGCGGAAAAAGTAATAAATTCAAATAAAAACTTCACAGAATCATTCTGTGAAACTTCTTTCTGTTCTGTGCATTCAACTAACAGAGTTTAACCTTACTTTTGATTGAGCAGTTCTGAAACACTCTTTCTGTAGAAAATGCAATTGGACATTCAGGGCGCTAAGAGGCCTATTGTGGAAAAGGAATATATTCAAATAAAAACTGCACCGAAGGAATCTGTGAAACTTCTTACTGTTCTGTGCATTCAACTAACAGAGTTGAACCTCAGTTTTGATTGAGCAGTTCTGAAACACTCTTTCTGTAGAAAATACAAGTGGACATTCAGGGTGCTAAGAGGACTATAGTGGAAAAAGTAAAAAGATCACATTAAAACTACACAGAAGCTATCTGTGAATCTTCTCTCTGTTCTGTGCATTCAACTAACGGAGTTGAACCTTACTTTTGATTGAGAAGTTCTGAAACACTCTTTCTGTAGAAAATGCAAGTGGACCTTCGGAGCGCTAAGAGGCCTATAAAGGAAAAAGTAATACCTTCAAATACAAACTAAACAGAAGCATTCTGTGAAACTTATTTCTGTTCTTTGCATTCATCTAACAGAGTTGAACCTTACATTTGATTGAGGACTTCTGAAACACCCTTTCTATAGAAAATGCAATTGGACATTCAGGGAGCTATGAGGCCTATAGTGGAAAAAGGAACATTTTAAAATAAAAACTGCACAGAAGCAATCTGCGAAACTTCTTACTGTTCTGTGCATTCAACTAACATAGTTGTACGGTAGTTTTTATTGAGCAGTTCTGAAACAGTCTTTCTGTAGAAAATGCAAGTGGACATTCAGGGCGCTGAGAGGCCTATAGTGGGAAAAGGAATATATTCAAATAAAAACTGCACCGAAGAAATCTGTGAAACTTCTTACTGTTCTGTGCATTCAACTAACAGAGTTGAACCTCAGGTTTGATTGAACAGTTCTGAAACACTCTTTCTGTAGAAAATGCAAGTGGACATTCATGGCACTAAGAAGCCTATAGTGGAAAAGGGATTATCTTCCAACAAAAACTACAAAGAAGCAATGTGTGAACCTTATTTCTGTTCTGTGCATTCAACTAACAGAGTTGAACCTTAGCTATTATTGAGCAGTTATGAAGCACTCTTTATGCAGAAAATGCAAGTGAACATTCAGGGCGCTATGAAGCCTATAGTTGAAAAAGGTATATGTTCAAATAAAAACTACAAAGTAGCTATCTGTGAAACTTCTTACAGTTCTGTGCATTCAACTAACAGAGTTAAACCTTACTTATGATTGAGCAGTTCTGAAACACCCTTTCTGTAGAAAATGCAAGTGGACATTCAGGGCGATAAGAGGCCTATGGTGGAAAAATTAATACCTTCAAATAAAAACTACACAGAAGAAATCTGGGAAACTTCTTACGGTTCTATTCTTTAAACTAACACAGTTGAACCTTAATTTTCATTGAACAGTTCTGAAACACTCTTTCGTTAGAAAATGAAAGTGGACATTCATGACGCTAAGAGGCCTATAGTGGAAAAGGGAATATCTTCAAACAAAAACAACAAAGAAGCAATTTGTGAAACTTCTTAATGTTCTGTGCATTCAACTGACAGAGTTGAACCTCAGTTTTGATTGAGCAGTTCTGAAACACTCTTTCTGTAGAAAATACAAGTGGACATTCATGGTGCTAAGAGGAGTATAGTGAAAAAGTAAAAAGTTCACATAAAAACTACACAGAAGCAACCTGTGAAACTTCTCTCTGTTCTGTGCATTCAACTAACGGAGTTGAACCTTACTTTTGATTGAGAAGTTCTGAAACACTCTTTCTGTAGAAAATGCAAGTGGACCTTCGGAGTGCTTAGAGGCCTCCAGCGGAAAAAGTAATACCTTCAAATACAAACTACACAGAAGCATTCTGTGAAACTTCTTCCTGTTCTTTGCATTCATCTAACAGAGTTGAACCTTACTTTTGATTGAGCACTTCTGAAACACCCTTTCTATAGAAAATGAAATTGGACATTCAGGGAGCTAAGAGCCCCAAAGTGGAAAAAGTGATATTTTCAAATAAAAACTGCACAGAAGCAATCTGCGAAACTTCTTACTGTTCTGTGCATTCAACTAACATAGTTGAACAGTAGATTTATTGGGCAGTTCTGAAACACTCTTTCTGTAGAAAATGCAAGTGGACATTCAGGGCGCTGAGAGGTCTATAGTGGGAAAAGGAATATCTTCAAATAAAAACCACACAGAAGCAATCTGTGAAATTTCTTACAGTTCTGTGCATTCAAATAACAGAGTTGAACCTTAGTTATTATTGAGCAGTTCTGAAACACACTTTCTGCAGAAAATGCAAGTGAACATTCAGGGCGCTAAGAGGCCTATAGTTGAAAAAGGTACATGTTCAAATAAAAGCTACAAAGAAGCTATCTGTGAAACTTCTTACTGTTCAGTACATTCAACTAACAGAGTTGAACCTTAGTTTATATTCAGCAGTTATGAAACACTCTTTCAGCAGAAAATGCATGTGAACATTCAGGGCGCTAAGAGGCCTATAGTTGAAAAAGATATATGTTCAAATAAAAACTACAAAGAAGTTATCTGTGAAACTTCTTACAGTTCTGTGCATTTAACTAAGAGAGTTCAACCTTACTTTTGATTGAGCAGTTCTGAAACACCCTTTCTGTAGAAAATGCAAGTGGACATTCAGGGCGCTAAGAGGCCTATGGTGGAAAAAGGAATACCTTCAAATAAAAACTACACAGAAGCAATCTGTGAAGCTTCTTACGGTTCTGTTCTTTAAGCTAACACAGTTGAACCTTAATTTTGATTGAACAGTTCTGAAACACTCTTTCTGTAGAAAATGCATGTGGACATTCATGGCGCTAAGAGGCCTATAGTGGAAAAGGGAATATCTTCAAACAAAAACTACACAGAAGCAATCTGTGAAACTTCTTTGTGTTATGTGCATTCAACTAACAGTGTTGAACCTTAGTTTTGATTGAGCAGTTCTGACACACTATTTCTGTAGAAAATACAAGTGGACATTCAGGGCGCTAAGAGGCATATAGTGGAAAAAGGAATAACTTCAAATAAAAACTACACAGAAGATATCTGTGAAACTTCTCTCTGTTCTGTGCATTCAAATAACAGAGTTGAACCTTAGTTTTGATTGAGCAGTTCTGAAACACTCTTTCTGTAGAAAAGGCAAGTGGACATTCATGGCACTAGGAGGCCCATACTAGAAAAAGGAATATCTTCAAACAAAAACTAGACAGAAGCAATCTGTGAAACTTCTTTCTGTTCTCTGCATTCAACTCACAGAGTTGAACCTAACTTTTGATTGAGCAGTTCTGAAACACTCTTTCTGTAGAAAATGCAAGTGGACATTCGGAGCGCTAAGAGGCCTATAGCGGAAAATGTAATATCTTCAAATAAAAACTACACCGAAGCATTCTGTGAAACTTCTTTCTGTTCTGTGCATTCAACTAACAGAGTTTAACCTTACTTTTGATTGAGCAGTTCTGAAACACTCTTTCTGTAGAAAATGCAATTGGAAATTCAGGGCGCTAAGAGGCCTATAGTGGAAAAGGAATATTTTCAAATAAAAACTGCACAGAAGAAATCTGTGAAACTTCTTACTGTTGTGTGCATTCAACTAACAGAGTTGAACCTCAGTTTTGATTGAGCAGTTCTGAAACTCTCTTTCTGTAGAAAATACAAGTGGACATTCAGGGCACTAAGAGGACTATAGTGGAAAAAGGAAAAAGTTCACATAAAAACTACACAGAAGCTATCTGTGAAACTTCTCTCTCTTCTGTGCATTCAACTAACGGACTTGAACCTTACTTTTGATTGAGAAGTTCTGAAACACACCTTCTGTAGAAAATACAAGTGGACCTTCGGAGCGCTAAGAGGCCTATAGCGGAAAAGGTAATACCTTGAAATACAAACTACACAGAAGCATTCTGTGAAACATCTTTCTCTTCTTTGAATTCATCTAACAGAGTTGAACCTTACTTTTGATTGAGCACTTCTGAAACACCCTTTCTATAGAAAATGCAATTGGACATTCAGGGAGCTAAGAGGCCTATAGTGGAAAAGGAATATTTTCAAATAAAAACTGCACAGAAGCAATCTGGGAAACTTCTCACTGTTCTGTGCATTCAACTAACATAGTTGAACAGTAGATTTTATTGAGCAGTTCTGAAACATTCTTTCTGTAGAAAATGCAAGTGGACATTCAGGGCGCTGAGAGGCCTATAGTGGGAAAAGGAATATCTGCAAATAAAAACCACACAGAAGCAATCTGTGAAACTTCTTACTGTTCTCTGCATTCAACTAAAATAGTTGAACCTTACTTATTATTGAGCAGTTCCGAAATACTCTTTCTGTAGAAAATGGAAGTGAACATTCAGGGCGCTAAGAGGCCTAGAGCGGAAAAATGAATATGTTCAAATAAAAACTACACAGAAGCAATCTGTGAAACTTCTTACTGTTCTGTGCATTCAACTAACAGAGATGAACCTTAGTTTATATTGAGCAGTTATGAAACACACTTTCTGCAGAAAAGGCATGTGAAATTTCAGGGCGCTAAGGGGCCTATAGTTGTAAAAGATATATGTCCAAATAAAAACTACAAAGAAGCTATCTGTGAAATTTCTTACAGTTCTGTGCATTCAACTAACAGAGTTCAACCTTAATTTGATTGAGCAGTTCTGAAACACCCTTTCTGTAGAAAATGCAAGTGGACATTCTGGGCGCTAAGAGGCCTATGGTGGAAAAAGGAATACCTTCAAATAAAAACTACACAGAAGCAATCTGTGAAACTTCTTTCGGTTCTGTTCTTTAAACTAACTCAGTTGAACCTTAATTTTGATTGAACAGTTCTGAAACACTAATTCTGTAGAAAATGCAAGTGGACATACATGGCGCTGAGAGGCCTATAGTGGGAAAAGTAATATCTTCAAATAAAAACCACACAGAAGCAATATGTGAAACTTCTTACTGTTCTGCGCATTCAACTAACAGAGTTGAACCTTAGTTATTATTGAGCAATTCTGAAACACTCTTTCTGTAGGAATTCAAGTGAACATTCAGGGCGCTAAGAGGCCTATAGCGGAAAAATGAATACGTTCAAATAAAAACTACACAGAAGCAATCTGTGAAATTTCTTACTGTTCTGAGCATTCAACTAACAGAATTGAACCTCAGTTTATATTGAGCAGTTATGAAACACTCTTTCTGCAGAAAATGCAAGTGAACATTCAGGGCGCTAAGAGGCCTATAGTTGAAAAAGGTATATGTTCAAATAAAAACTACAAAGAAGCTATCTGTGAAACTTCTAACAGTTCAGTGCATTCAACTAACAGAGTTCAACCTTACTTTTGATTGTGCAGTTCTGAAACACCATTTCTGTAGAAAATGCAAGTGGACATGCAGGACGCTAAGAAGCCTATGGTGGAAAAAGGAATACCTTCAAATAAAAACTACACAGAAACAATCTGTGAAACTTCTTACTGTTCTGTGCGTTCAACTAACAGAGTTGAACCTTAGTTTATATTGAGGCAGTTATGAAACACTCTTTCTGCAGAAAATGCAAGTGAACATTCAGGGCGCTAAGAGGCCTATCGTTGAAAAAGGTATATGTTCAAACAAAAACAACAAAGAAGCTATCTCTGAAACTTCTTACACTTCTGTGCATTCAACTAACCGATTTCAACCTTACTTTTGATTGAGCATTTCTGAAACACACTTTCTGTAGAAAATGCAAGTGGACATTCAGGGCGCTAAGAAGCCTAGGGTGGAAAAAGGACTACCTTCAAATAAAAACTACACAGAAGCAATCTGTGAAAGTTCTTACGGTTCTGTTCTTTAAACTAACACAGTTGAACTTTCATTTTGATTGAACAGTTCTGAAACACTCTTTCTGTAGTAAATGCAAGCGGACATTCATGGCACTAAGAGGCCTATAGTGGAAAAGGTAATATCTTCAAACAAAAACTACAAAGAAGCAATCTGTGAAACTTCTTTCTGTTCTGTGCATTCAAATAACAGAGTTGAACCATAGTTTTGATTTAGCAGTTCTGAAACCCTCTTTCTGTAGAAAACAAAATTGGACATTCAGGGCACTAAGAGGCCTATAGTGGAAAAAGGAATAAGTTCAAATAAAAACTACACAGAAGATTTCTGTGAAACTTCTCTCTGTTCTGTGCATTCAAATAACAGAGTTGAACCTTAGTTTTGATTGAGCAGTTCTGAAACAATCTTTCTGTAGCAAATGCAAGTTGACATTCATGGCGCTAAGAGGCCCATAGTAGAAAAAGTAATATCTTCAAACAAAAACTACGCAGAAGCAATCTGTGAAACTTCTTTCTGTTCTGTGCATTCAACTAACAGAGTTGAATCTTACTTTTGATTGAGCAGTTCTGAAACACTCTTTCTGTAGAAAATGCAAGTGGACCTTGGGAGCTCTAAGAGGCCTAAAGCGGAAAAAGTAATATCTTCAAATAAAAACTACACAGAAGCATTCTGTGAAACTTCTTTCTGTTCTGTGCATTCAACTAACGGAGTTTAACCTTACTTTTGATTGAGCAGTTCTGAAACACTCTTTCTGTAGAAAATGCAATTGGACATTCAGGGCGCTAAGAGGCCTACAGTGGAAAAGGAATATTTTCAAATAAAAACTGCACAGAAGAAATCTGTGAAACTTCTTACTGTTCTGTGCATTCAACTAACAGTGTTGAACCTCAGTTTTGATTCAGCAGTTCTGAAACACTCTTCCTGTGGAAAATACAATTGGACATTCAGGGCGCTAAGAGGACTATAGTGGAAAAAGGAAAAAGTTCACATAAAAACTACACAGAAGCTACCTGTGAAACTTCTCTCTTTTCTGTGCATTCAACTAACGGAGTTGAACTTACTTTTGATTGAGAAGTTCTGAAACACTCTTTCTGTAGAAAATGCAAGTGGACCTTCGGAGCGCTAAGAGGCCTATAGCGGAAAAAGTAATACTTTCAAATACAAACTACACAGAAGCATTCTGTGAAACTTCTTTCTGTTCTTTCCATTCATCTAACAGAGTTGAACCTTACTTTTGATTGAGCACTTCTGAAACACCCTTTCTATAGAAAATGCAATTGGACATTCAGGGAGCTAAGAGGCCTATAGTGGAAAAAGGAATATTTTCCAATAAAAACTACACAGAAGCAATCTGTGAAACTTCTTTCTGTTCTGTGCATTCAACTAACAGAGTTGAACTTTTCTTTTGATTGAGCAGTTCTGAAGCACTCTTTCTGTAGAAAATGCAAGTGGAACTTCGGAGCGCTATGAGGCTATAGCGGAAAAAACTAATATCCTCAAATAAAAACTACACAGAAGCATTCTGTGAAACTTCTTTCTGTTCTGTGCATTCAACTAACAGAGTTGAACCTCAGTTTTGATTGAGCAGTTCTGAAACACTCTTTCTGTATAAAATACAAGTGGGCATTCAGGGCGCTAAGAGGACTATAGTGGAAAAAGGAAAAAGTTCACATAAAAGCTACACAGAAGCTATCTGTGAAACTTCTCTGTTCTGTGCATTCAACTAACGGAGTTGAACCTTACTTTTGATTGAGAAGTTCTGAAACACTCTTTCTGTAGAAAATGCAAGTGGACCTTCGGAGCGCTAAGAGGCCTATAGCGGAAAAAGTAATACTTTCAAATACAAACTACACAGAAGCATTCTGTGAAACTTCTTTCTGTTCTTTCCATTCATCTAACAGAGTTGAACCTTACTTTTGATTGAGCACTTCTGAAACACCCTTTCTATAGAAAATGCAATTGGACATTCAGGGAGCTAAGAGGCCTATAGTGGAAAAAGGAATATTTTCAATAAAAACTGCACAGAAACAATCTGCGAAACTTCTTACTGTTCTGTGCATTCAACTAACAGAGTTGAACCTTAGTTTATATTGAGCAGTTATGAAACACTCTTTCTGCAGAAAATGCAAGTGAACATTCAAAGCGCTAAGAGGCCTATAGTTGAAAAAGGTATATGTTCAAATAAAAACTACAAAGAAGGTATCTGTGAAACTTCTTACAGTTCTGTGCATTCAACTGACAGAGTTCAAACTTACTTTTCATTGAGCAGTTCTGAATCACCCTTTATGTAGAAAATGCAAGTGGACATTCAGGGCGCTTAGACGCCTATGGTGGAAAAAGGAATACCTTCCAATAAAAACTACACAGAAGCAATCTGTGAAACTTCTTATGGTTCTGTTCTTTAAACTAACACAGTTGAACCTTAATTTTGATCGAACAGTTCTTAAACACTCTTTCTGTAGAAAATGCAAGTGGACATTCATGGCGCTAAGAGGCCCATTGAAGAAAAAGGAATATCTTCAAACAAAAACTACACAGAAGCAATCTGTGAAACTTCTTTCTGTTCTGTGCATTCAACTAACAGAGTTGAACCTTACTTTTGATTGAGCACTTCTGAAACACCCTTTCAATAGAAAATGCAATTGGACATTCAGGCAGCTAAGAGGCCTATAGTGGAAAAAGGAATATTTTCAAATAAAAACTGCACAGAAGCAAACTGCGAAACTTCTTACTGTTCTGTGCATACAACTAATATAGTTGAACGTTAGTTTTTATTGGGCAGTTCTGAAACACTCTTTCTGTAGAAAATGCAAGTGGACATTCAGGGCGCTGAGAGGCCTATAGCGGGAAAAGGAATATCTTCAAATAAAAACCACACAGAAGCAATCTGTGAAACGTCTTACGGTTCTTTGCATTCAACTAACAGAGTTGAAACTTAGTTTTGATTGAGCAGTTCTGAAACACTCTTTCCGTAGAAAATGCAAGTGGACATTCATGGCGCTAAGAGTCCCATAGTAGAAAAAGGAATATCTTCAAACAAAAACTACACAGAAGCAATCTGTGAAACTTCTTTCTGTTCTATGCATTCAACTAACAGCGTTGAACCTTACTTTTGATTGAGCAGTTCTGAAACACTCTTTCTGTACAAAACGCAAGTGGACCTTCAGAGCGCTAAGAGGCCAACAGCAGAGAAAGTAATATCTTCAAATAAAAACTACACAGAAGCATTCTGTGAAACTTCTTTCTGTTCTGTGCATTCAACTAACAGAGTTTAACCTTACGTTTGATCGAGCAGTTCTGAAACACTCTTTCTGTAGTAAATGCAATTGGACATTCGCGGCGCTAAGAGGCCTATAGTGAAAAAGGAATATTTTCAAATAAAAACTGCACAGAAAAAATCTGTGAAACTTCTTACTATTCTGTGCATTCAACTAACAGAGTTGAACCTCAGTTTTGTTTGAGCAGTTCTGATGCACTCTTTATGTAGAAAATACAAGTGGACATTCAGGGCGCTAAGTGGACTATTGAGGAAAAAGGTAAAAGTTCACATAAAAACTACACAGAAGCTATCTGTGAAACTTCTCTCTGTTCTGTGCATTCAAATAACGGAGTTGAACCTTACTTTTGATTGAGAAGTTCTGAAACACTCTTTCTGTAGAAAATGCAAGTGGACCTTCGGAGCGCTAAGAGGCCTGTTGCAGAAAAAGTAATACCTTCAAATACAAACTACACAGAATCATACTGTGAAACTTCTTTCTGTTCTTTGCATTCATCTAACAGAGTTGAACCTTACTTTTGATTGAGCACTTCTGAAACACCCTTTCTATAGAAAATGCAATTGGACACTCAGGGAGCTAAGAGGCCTATAGTGGAAAAAGGAACATTTTCAAATAAAAACTGCACAGAAGAAATCTGCGAAACATCTTACTGTTCTGAGCATTCAACTAACCTAGTTGAACGGTAGTTTTCATTGAGCAGTTCTGAAACACTCTTTCTGTAGAAAATGCAATTGGACATTCAGGGCGCTGAGAGGCCTATAGTGGGAAAAGGAACATCTTCAAATAAAAACCACACAGAAGCAATCTGTGAAACTTCTTACTGTTCTGTCCATTCAACTAACAGAGTTGAACCTTAGTTATTATTGAGCAGTTCTGAAACACTCTTTCTGTAGAAAATGCAAGTGAACAATCAGGGCGCTAAGAGGCCTATAGCGGAAAAATGAACATGTTCAAATAAAAACTACACAGATGCAATCTGTGAAACTTCTTACTGTTCTGTGCATTCAACTAACAGAGTTGAACCTTAGTTATTATTGAGCAGTTCTGAAACACTCTTTCTGTAGAAAATACAAGTGGACATTCAGGGCGCTAAGAGGCCTATAGTGGAAAAAGAAATAAGATCAAATAAAAACTACACAGAAGATATCTGTGAAACTTCTCTCTGTTCTGTGCATTCAACTAACAGAGTTGAACCTTAGTTTTGATTGAGCATTTCTGAAACACTCTTTCTGTAGAAAATGCAAGTGGACATTCATGGCGCTAAGAGGCCCATAGTAGAAAAAGGAATATCTTCAAACAAAAACTACACAGAAGCAATCTGTGAAACTTCTTTCTGTTCTGTGCATTCAACTAACAGAGTTGAACCTCACCTTTTATTGAGCAGTTCTGAAACACTCTTTCTGTAGAAAATGCAAGTGGACATTCAGAGCGCTAAAATGCCTATAGCAGAAAAAGTAATATCTTCAAATAAAAACTACACAGAAGCATTCTGTGAAACTTCTTTTTGTTCTGTGCATTCAACTAACAGAGTTTAACCTTACTATTGATTGAGCAGTTCTGAAACACTCTTTCTGTAGAAAATGCAATTGGACTTTCAGGGCGCTAAGAGGCCTATAGTGGAAAAGGAATATTTTCAAATAAAAACTGCAAAGAAGAAATCTGTTAAACTTCTTACTGTTCTGTGCATTCAACTAACAGAGTTGAACCTCAGTTTTGATTGAGCAGTTCTGCAACACTCTTTCTGTAGAAAATACAAGTGGACATTCAGGGGGCTAAGAGGACTACAGTGGAAAAAGGAAAAATTTCACATAAAAACTACACAGAAGCTATCTGTAAAACTTCTCTCTGTTCTGTGAATTCAACTAACGAAGTTGAACCTTTCATTTGATTGAGAAGTGCTGAAACACTCTTTCTGTAGAAAATGCAAGTGGACCTTCGGAGCGCTAAGAGGCCTACAGCAGAAAAATTAATACCTCCAAATACAAACTACACAGAAGCAATCTGTGAAACTACTTACGGTTCTGTTCTTTAAACTAACACAGTTGAACCTTAGTTTTGATTGAACAGTTCTGAAACACTCTTTCTGTAGAAAATGCAAGTGGACATTCATGGTGCTAAGAGGCCTATAGTGGAAAAGGGAATATCTTCAAACAAAAACTAGAAAGAAGCAATCTGTGAAACTTCTTTCTGTTCTGTGCATTCAACTAACAGAGTTGAACCTTAGTTTTGATTGAGCAGTTCTGAAATACTCTTTCTGTATAAAATACAAATGGACATTCAGGGCGCTAAGAGGCCTATAGTGGAAAAAGAAATAGGTTCAAATAAAAACTACACAGAAGATATCTGTGAAACTTCTCTTTGTTCTGTGCATTCAACTAACAGAGTTGAACATTAGGTTTGATTGAGCAGTTCTGAAACACTCTTTCTGTAGAAAATGCAAGTGGACATTCATGGCGCTAAGAGGCCCATAGTAGAAAAAGGAATGTCTTCAAACAAAAACTTCACAGAAGCAATCTGTGAAACTTCTCTCTGTTCTGTGCATTCAACTAACGGAGTTGAACCTTACTTTTGATTGAGAAGTTCTGAAAAACTCTTTCTGTAGAAAATGCAAGTGGACCTTCAGAGCGCTATGAGGCCTATAGTGGAAAATGTAATACCTCCACATACAAATTTCACAGAAGCATTCTGTGAAACTTCTTTCTGTTCTTTGCATTCATCTAACAGAGTTGAACCTTACTTTTGATTGAGCACTTCTGAAACACCCTTTCTATAGAAAATGCAATTGGACATTCAGGGAACTAAGAGGCCTATAGTGGAAAAAGGAATATTTTCAAATAAAAACTGCACAGAAGTAATCTGCGAAACTTCTTACTGTTCTGTGGATTCATCTAACATAGTTGAACGGTAGTTTTATTGAGCATTTCTGAAACACTCTTTCTGTAGAAAATGCAATTGGACATTCAGGGGGCTGAGAGGCCTAAAGTGGGAAAAGGAATATCTTCAAATAAAAACCACACCGAAGCAATCTGTGAAACTTCTTACTGTTCTGTGCATTCAACTAACAGAGTTGAACCTTAGTTATTATTGAGCAGTTCTGAAACACTCTGTAGAAAATGCAAGTGATCATTCAGTGCGCTAAGAGGCCTATAGCGGAAAAATCAATACGTTCAAATAAAAACTACACAGAAGCTATCTGTGAAACTTCTTACAGTTCTGTGCATTCAACTAACCTAGTTCAACCTTACTTTTGATTGAGCGGTTCTGAAACACTCTTTCTGTAGAAAATCCAAGTGGACATTCAGGGCGCTAAGAGGCCTATGGTGGAAAAATTAATACCTTCAAATGAAAACTACACAGAAGCAATCTGTGAAACTACTTACGGTTCTGTTCTTTAAACTAACACAGTTGAACCTTAATTTTGATTGAACAGTTCTGAAACACTCTTTCTGTAGAAAATGCAAGTGGACATTCATTTCGCTAAGAGGCCTATAGTGGAAAAGGGAATGTCTTCAAACAAAAACTACAAAGAAGCGATCTGTGAAACTTCTTTCTGTTCTGTGCATTCAACTAAAAGAGTTGAACCTTAGTTTTGATTGAGCAGTTCTGAAACACTCTTTCTGTAGAAAATACAAGTGGACATTCAGGGCGCTAAGAGGCCTACAGTGGAAAAAGGAATAGGTTCAAATAAAAACTACACAGAAGATATCTGTGAAACTTCTCTCTGTTCTGTGCATTCAACTAACAGAGTTGAAACTTAGTTTTGATTGAGCAGTTCTGAAACACTCTTTCTGTAGAAAATGCAAGTGGACATTCATGGCGCTAAGAGGCCCATAGTAGAAAAAGTAATATCTTCAAACAAAAACTACACAGAAGCAATCTGTGAAACTTCTTTCTATTCTGTGCATTCAACTAACAAAGTTGAATCTTACTTTTGATTGAGAATTTCTGAAACGCCCTTTCCGTAGAAAATGCAAGTGGACCTTCGGAGCGCTAAGAGGCCTACAGCGGAAAAAGTAATGTCTTCAAATAAAAACTACACAGAAGCACTCTGTGAAACTCCTTTCTGTTCTGTGCATTCAACTAACAGAGTTTAACCTTACTTTTGATTGGGCAGTTCTCAAACACTCTTTCTGTAGAAAATGCAAGTGGACATTCAGGGTGCTGAGAGGCCTACAGTGGGAAAAGGAATATCTTCAAATAAAAACCACACAGAAGCAATCTGTGAAACTTCTTACTGTTCTGTGCATTCAACTAACAGAGTTGAACCTTAGTTATTATTAAGCAGTTCTGAAACACTCTTTCTGTAGAAAATGCAAGTGAACATTGAGGGCGCTAAGAGGCCTATAGCGGAAAAGTGAATATGTTCAAATAAAAACTACACAGAAGCAATCTGTGAAACTTCTTACTGTTCTGTGCATTCAACTAACAGAGTTGAACCTTAGTTTATATTGAGCAGTTATGAAACACTCTTTCTGCAGAAAATACAAGTGAACATTCAGGGCGCTAAGAGGCCCATAGTTGAAAAATATATATGTTAAAATAAAAACTACAAAGAAGCTATCAGTGAAACTTCTTACAGTTCTGTGCATTCAACTAACAGAGTTCAACATTACTTTTGATTGAGCAGTTCTGAAACACCCTTTCTGTCGAAAATAAAATTGGACATTCAGGGCGCTAAGAGGCCTATAGTGGAAAAAGGAATAAGTTCAAATAAAAACTACACAGAAGATAAATGTGAAACTTCTCTCTGTTCTCTGCATTCAACTAACAGAGTTGAACCTTAGTTTTGATTGAGCAGTTCTGAAACACTCTTTCTGTAGAAAATACAAGTGGACATTCATGGAGCTAAGATGCCCATATTAGAAAAAGGAATATCTTCAAACAAAAACTACAGAGAAGCAATCTGTGAAACTTCTTACTGTTCTGTGCATTCAACTAACAGACTTGAACCTTAGTTATTTTGAGCAGTTCTGAAACACTCTTTCTGTAGAAAATGCAAGTGAACATTCAGGGCGCTAAGAGGCCTATAGCGGAAAAATGAATATGTTCAAATAAAAACTACACAGAAGCAATCTGTGAAAATTCTTACTGTTCTGTGCATTCTACTAACAGAGTTGAACCTTAGTTAATATTGAGCAGTTATGAAACTCTCTTTCTGCAGAAAATGCAAGTGAACATTCAGGGGGCTAAGAGACCTATAGTTGAAAAAGGTATATGTTCAAATAAAAAGTACAAAGAAGCTATCTGAGAAACTTCTTACAGTTCTGTGCATTCAACTAACATAGTTCAACCTTACTTTTGATTGAGCAGTTCTGAAACACCCTTTCTGTAGAAAATGCAACTGGACATTCAGGACGCTAAGAGGCCTATGGTGGAAAAAGGAATACCTTCAAATAAAACTACACAGAAGCAATCTGTGAAACTTCTTACAGTTCTGTTCTTTAAACTAACACAGTTGAACCTTAATTTTGATTGAACAGTTCTGAAACACTCTTTCTCTAGAAAATGCAAGTGGACATTCATGGCGCTAAGAGGCCTATAGCGGAAAAGGGAATATCTTCAAACAAAAACTACAAAGAAGCAATCTGTGAAATTTCTTTCTGTTCTGTGCATTCAACTAACAGAGTTGAACCTTAGTTTTGATTGAGCAGTTCTGAAACACTCTTTCTGTAGAAAATACAAGTGGACATTCAGGGCGCTTAGAGGCCTGTAGTGGAAAAAGGAATATGTTCAAATAAAAACTACACAGAAGATATATGTGAAACTTCTCTATGTTCTGTGAATTCAACTAACAGTGTTGAACCTTAGTTTTGAGTGAGCAGTTCTGAAACACTCTTTCTTTAGAAAATGCATGTGGACCTTCGGAACGCTAAGAAGCCTACGGCGGAAAAATAAATATCTTCAAATAAAAACTACACAGAAGCATTCTGTGAAACTTCTTACAGTTCTCTGCATTCATCTAACAGAGTTTAACCTTACATTTGATTGAGCAGTTCTGAAACACTCTTTCTGTAGAAAATGCAATTGGACATTCGGGGCGCTAAGAAGCCTATAGAGGAAACGGAATATTTTCAAATAAAAACTGCACAGAAGAAATCTGTGAAACTTCTTACTATTCTGTGCATTCAACTAACATAGTTGAACCTCAGTATTGATTGAGCAGTTCTGAAACACTCTTTCTGTAGAAAATACAAGTGGACATTCAGGGCGCTAAGAGGCCTATAGTGGAAAAAGGAATAAGTTCAAATAAAAACTACACAGAAGATATCTGTGAAACTTCTCTCTGTTCTTTGCATTCAACTAACAGAGTTGCACCTCAGTTTTGATTGAGCAGTTCTGAAACACACTTTGTGTAGAAAATACACGTGGACATTTAGGGCGCTAAGAGGACTATAGTGGAAAAAGGAAAACGTTCACATAAAAACTACACAGAAGCTATCTGTGAAACTTCTTTCTGTTCTTTGCATTCAAATAACAGAGTTGAACCTTACTTTTGATTGAGCACTTCTGAAACACCCTTTCTATAGAAAATGCAATTGGACATTCAGGGAGCTAAGAGGCCTATAGTGGAAAAAGGAATATTTTCAAATAAAAACTGCACAGATGCAATCTGCGAAACTACTTTCTGTTCTGTACATTCAACTAACATAGTTGAACGGTAGTTTTTATTGAGCAGTTCTGAACCACTCTTTCCGTAGAAAATGAAAGTGGACTTTCAGAGCGCTGAGAGGCCTATAGTGGGAAAAGGAATATCTTCAAATAAAAACCACACAGAAGCAATATGTGAAACTTCTTACTGTTCTGTGCATTCAACTAACAGACTTGAACCTTACTTTTGATTGAGCACTTATGAAACACTCTTTCTGTAGAAAATGCAAGTGGACCTTCCGAGCACTAAGAGGCCTATAGCGGAAAAAGTAATATCTTCAAATAAAAAATACACAGAAGCATTCTGTGAAAATTCTTTCTGTTCTGTGCATTCAACTAACAGAGTTGAACCTTACTTTTGATTGAGCACTTCTGAAACACCCTTTCTATAGAAAATGCAATTGGACATTCAGGGTGCTAAGAGGCCTATAGTGGAAAAGGAATATTTTCAAATAAAAACTGCACAGAAGAAATCTGTGAAACTTCTTACTGTTCTGTGCATTCAACTAACAGAGTTGAACCTCAGTTTTGATTGAGCAGTTCTGAAACACTCTTTCTTTAGAAAATGCAAGTGAACATTCAGGGCGCTAAGAGGCCTATAGCGGAAAAATGAATATGTTCAAATAAAAACTACACAGAAGCAATCTGTGAAACTTCTTACTGTTCTGTGCATTATAATAACAGAGTTGAACCTTAGTTTATATTGAGCAGTTATGAAACACTCGTTCTGCAGAAAATACAAGTGAACATTCAGGGCGCTAAGAGGCCCATAGTTGAAAAATATATATGTTAAAATAAAAACTACAAAGAAGCTATCAGTGAAACTTCTTACAGTTCTGTGCATTCAACTAACAGAGTTCAACATTACTTTTGATTGAGCAGTTCTGAAACACCCTTTCTGTCGAAAATAAAATTGGACATTCAGGGCGCTAAGAGGCCTATAGTGGAAAAAGGAATAAGTTCAAATAAAAACTACACAGAAGATAAATGTGAAACTTCTCTCTGTTCTCTGCATTCAACTAACAGAGTTGAACCTTAGTTTTGATTGAGCAGTTCTGAAACACTCTTTCTGTAGAAAATACAAGTGGACATTCATGGAGCTAAGATGCCCATATTAGAAAAAGGAATATCTTCAAACAAAAACTACAGAGAAGCAATCTGTGAAACTTCTTACTGTTCTGTGCATTCAACTAACAGAGTTGAACCTTAGTTATTATTGAGCAGTTCTGAAACACTCTTTCTGTAGAAAATGCAAGTGAACATTCAGGGCGCTAAGAGGCCTATAGCGGAAAAATGAATATGTTCAAATAAAAACTACACAGAAGCAATCTGTGAAAATTCTTACTGTTCTGTGCATTCTACTAACAGAGTTGAACCTTAGTTAATATTGAGCAGTTATGAAACTCTCTTTCTGCAGAAAATGCAAGTGAACATTCAGGGGGCTAAGAGACCTATAGTTGAAAAAGGTATATGTTCAAATAAAACGTACAAAGAAGCTATCTGAGAAACTTCTTACAGTTCTGTGCATTCAACTAACATAGTTCAACCTTACTTTTGATTGAGCAGTTCTGAAACACTCTTTCTGTAGAAAATGCAACTGGACATTCAGGACGCTAAGAGGCCTATGGTGGAAAAAGGAATACCTTCAAATAAAACTACACAGAAGCAATCTGTGAAACTTCTTACAGTTCTGTTCTTTAAACTAACAGAGTTGAACCTTAATTTTGATTGAACAGTTCTGAAACACTCTTTCTCTAGAAAATGCAAGTGGACATTCATGGCGCTAAGAGGCCTATAGCGGAAAAGGGAATATCTTCAAACAAAAACTACAAAGAAGCAATCTGTGAAATTTCTTTCTGTTCTGTGCATTCAACTAACAGAGTTGAACCTTAGTTTTGATTGAGCAGTTCTGAAACACTCTTTCTGTAGAAAATACAAGTGGACATTCAGGGCGCTTAGAGGCCTGTAGTGGAAAAAGGAATATGTTCAAATAAAAACTACACAGAAGATATATGTGAAACTTCTCTATGTTCTGTGAATTCAACTAACAGTGTTGAACCTTAGTTTTGAGTGAGCAGTTCTGAAACACTCTTTCTTTAGAAAATGCATGTGGACCTTCGGAGCGCTAAGAAGCCTACGCGGAAAAATAAATATCTTCAAATAAAAACTACACAGAAGCATTCTGTGAAACTTCTTACAGTTCTGTGCATTCATCTAACAGAGTTTAACCTTACATTTGATTGAGCAGTTCTGAAACACTCTTTCTGTAGAAAATGCAATTGGACATTCGGGGCGCTAAGAAGCCTATAGAGGAAACGGAATATTTTCAAATAAAAACTGCACAGAAGAAATCTGTGAAACTTCTTACTATTCTGTGCATTCAACTAACATAGTTGAACCTCAGTATTGATTGAGCAGTTCTGAAACACTCTTTCTGTAGAAAATACAAGTGGACATTCAGGGCGCTAAGAGGCCTATAGTGGAAAAAGGAATAAGTTCAAATAAAAACTACACAGAAGATATCTGTGAAACTTCTCTCTGTTCTTTGCATTCAACTAACAGAGTTGCACCTCAGTTTTGATTGAGCAGTTCTGAAACACACTTTGTGTAGAAAATACACGTGGACATTTAGGGCGCTAAGAGGACTATAGTGGAAAAAGGAAAACGTTCACATAAAAACTACACAGAAGCTATCTGTGAAACTTCTTTCTGTTCTTTGCATTCATCTAACAGAGTTGAACCTTACTTTAGATTGAGCACTTCTGAAACACCCTTTCTATAGAAAATGCAATTGGACATTCAGGGAGCTAAGAGGCCTTTAGTGGAAAAAGGAATATTTTCAAATAAAAACTGCACAGATGCAATCTGCGAAACTACTTTCTGTTCTGTACATTCAACTAACATAGTTGAACGGTAGTTTTTATTGAGCAGTTCAGAACCAATCTTTCCGTAGAAAATGAAAGTGGACTTTCAGAGCGCTGAGAGGCCTATAGTGGGAAAAGGAATATCTTCAAATAAAAACCACACAGAAGCAATATGTGAAACTTCTTACTGTTCTGTGCATTCAACTAACAGACTTGAACCTTACTTTTGATTGAGCACTTATGAAACACTCTTTCTGTAGAAAATGCAAGTGGACCTTCCGAGCACTAAGAGGCCTATAGCGGAAAAAGTAATATCTTCAAATAAAAAATACACAGAAGCATTCTGTGAAAATTCTTTCTGTTCTGTGCATTCAACTAACAGAGTTGAACCTTACTTTTGATTGAGCACTTCTGAAACACCCTTTCTATAGAAAATGCAATTGGACATTCAGGGAGCTAAGAGGCCTATAGTGGAAAAGGAATATTTTCAAATAAAAACTGCACAGAAGCAATCTGTGAAACTTCTTACTGTTCTGTGCATTCTACTAACAGAGTTGAACCTCAGTTTTGATTGAGCAGTTCTGAAACACTCTTTCTTTAGAAAATGCAAGTGAACATTCAGGGCGCTAAGAGGCCTATAGCGGAAAAATGAATATGTTCAAATAAAAACTACACAGAAGCAATCTGTGAAACTTCTTACTGTTCTGTGCATTATAATAACAGAGTTGAACCTTAGTTTATATTGAGCAGTTATGAAACACTCGTTCTGCAGAAAATACAAGTGAACATTCAGGGCGCTAAGAGGCCCATAGTTGAAAAATATATATGTTCAAATAAAAACTACAAAGAAGCTATCAGTGAAACTTCTTACAGTTCTGTGCATTCAACTAACAGAGTTCAACATTACTTTTGATTGAGCAGTTCTGAAACACCCTTTCTGTAGAAAATAAAATTGGACATTCAGGGCGCTAAGAGGCCTATAGTGGAAAAAGGAATAAGTTCAAATAAAAATTACACAGAAGATATCTGTGAAACTTCTCTCTGTTCTCTGCATTCAACTAACAGAGTTGAACCTTAGTTTTGAGTGAGCAGTTCT
Organism: Nomascus leucogenys; assembly: GCF_006542625.1. Lineage (NCBI taxonomy): Eukaryota > Metazoa > Chordata > Mammalia > Primates > Hylobatidae > Nomascus > Nomascus leucogenys. Next base: position 23,506 of record NW_022097460.1, read on the forward strand.
GAAACACTCTTTCTTTAGAAAATGCATGTGGACCTTCGGAGCGCTAAGAAGCCTACAGCGGAAAAATAAATATCTTCAAATAAAAACTACACAGAAGCATTCTGTGAAACTTCTTACAGTTCTGTGCATTCATCTAACAGAGTTTAACCTTACTTTTGATTGAGCAGTTCTGAAACACTCTTTCTGTAGAAAATGCAATTGGACATTCGGGGCGCTAAGAAGCCTATAGAGGAAACGGAATATTTTCAAATAAAAACTGCACAGAAGAAATCTGTGAAACTTCTTACTATTCTGTGCATTCAACTAACATAGTTGAACCTCAGTATTGATTGAGCAGTTCTGAAACACTCTTTCTGTAGAAAATACAAGTGGACATTCAGGGCGCAAGGAGACCTATAGTAGAAAAAGGAATAAGTTCAAATAAAAACTACACAGAAGATATCTGTGAAACTTCTCTCTGTTCTTTGCATTCAACTAACAGAGTTGCACCTCAGATTTGATTGAGCAGTTCAGAAACACTCTTTCTGTAGAAAATACAAGTGGACATTCAGGGCGCTAAGGGGACTATAGTGGAAAAAGGAAAACGTTCACATAAAAACTACACAGAAGCTATCTGTGAAACTTCTTTCTGTTCTTTGAATTCATCTAACTGAGTTGAACCTTACTTTTGATTGAGCACTTCTGAAACACCCTTTCTATAGAAAATGCAATTGGACATTCAGGGAGCTAAGAGGCCTGTAGTGGAAAAAGGAATATTTTCAAATAAAAACTGCACAGAAACAATCTGCGAAACTTCTTACTGTTCTCTGCATTCAACTAACATAGTTGAACGGTAGTTTATATTGAGCAGTTCTGAAACACTCTTTCTGTAGAAAATGCAAGTGGACATTCAGGGTGCTGAGAGGCCTATAGTGGGAAAAGGAATATCTTCAAATAAAAACCACACAGAAGCAATCTGTGAAATTTCTTACTGTTCTGTGCATTCAACTAACAGAGTTGAACCTTAGTTATTATTGAGCAGTTCTGAAACACTCTTTCTGTAGAAAATGCAAGTGAACATTCAGGGCGCTAAGAGGCCTATAGCGGAAAAATGAATATGTTCAAGTAAAAACTACACAGAAGCAATCTGTGAAACTTCTTACTGTTCTGTGCAATCAACTAACAGAGTTGAACCTTAGTTTATATTGAGCAGTTATGAAACACTCTTTCTGCAGAAAATGCAAGTGAACATTCAGGGCGCAAGGAGGCCTGTAGTTTAAAAAGGTATATGTTCAAATAAAAACTACAAAGAAGCTATCAGTGAAACTTCTTACCGTTCTGTGCATTCAACTAACAGAGTTCAACCTCAGTTTTGATTGAGCACTTCTGACGCACTCTTTCTGTAGAAAATACAAATGGACATTCAGGGCGCTAAGAGGACTATAGTGGAAAAAGGAAAAATCTCACATAAAAACTACACAGAAGCTATCTGTGAAACTTCTCTCTGTTCTGTGAATTCAACTAATGGAGTTGAACCTTACTTTTGGTTGAGAAGTTCTGAAACACTCTTTCTGTAGAAAATGCAGGTGGACTTTAGGAGCGCTAAGTGGCCAATAGCTGAAAAATTATACCTTCAAATACAAACTACACAGAAGCATTCTGTGAAACTACTTTCCGTTCTTTGCATTCATCTAACAGAGTTGAACCTTACTTTTGATTGAGCACATCTGAAACACCCTTTCTATAGAAAATGCAATTGGACTTTCAGGGAGCTAAGAGGCCTATAGTGGAAAAAGGAATATTTTCAATAAAAACTGCACAGAAGCAATCTGCGAAACTTCTTACTGTTCTGTGCATTCAACTAATATAGTTGAACGTTAGTTTTTATTGGGCAGTTCTGAAACACTCTTTCTGTAGAAAATGCAAGTGGACATTCAGGGCGCTGAGAGGCCTATAGTGGGAAAAGGAATATCTTCAAATAAAAACCACACAGAAGCAATCTGTGAAACTTCTTACTGTTCTGTGCATTCAAGTAACAGAGTTGAACCTTACTTTTGATTGAGCACTTATGAAACACTCTTTCTGTAGAAAATGCAAGTGGACCTTCCGAGCACTAAGAGGCCTATAGCGGAAAAAGTAATATCTTCAAATAAAAAATACACAGAAGCATTCTGTGAAAATTCTTTCTGTTCTGTGCATTCAACTAACAGAGTTGAACCTTACTTTTGATTGAGCACTTCTGAAACACCCTTTCTATAGAAAATGCAATTGGACATTCAGGGTGCTAAGAGGCCTATAGTGGAAAAGGAATATTTTCAAATAAAAACTGCACAGAAGAAATCTGTGAAACTTCTTACTGTTCTGTGCATTCAACTAACAGAGTTGAACCTCAGTTTTGATTGAGCAGTTCTGAAACACTCTTTCTTTAGAAAATGCAAGTGAACATTCAGGGCGCTAAGAGGCCAATAGCGGAAAAATGAATATGTTCAAATAAAAACTACACAGAAGCAATCTGTGAAACTTCTTACTGTTCTGTGCATTATAATAACAGAGTTGAACCTTAGTTTATATTGAGCAGTTATGAAACACTCTTTCTGCAGAAAATACAAGTGAACATTCAGGGCGCTAAGAGGCCCATAGTTGAAAAATATATATGTTAAAATAAAAACTACAAAGAAGCTATCAGTGAAACTTCTTACAGTTCTGTGCATTCAACTAACAGAGTTCAACATTACTTTTGATTGAGCAGTTCTGAAACACCCTTTCTGTCGAAAATAAAATTGGACATTCAGGGCGCTAAGAGGCCTATAGTGGAAAAAGGAATAAGTTCAAATAAAAACTACACAGAAGATAAATGTGAAACTTCTCTCTGTTCTCTGCATTCAACTAACAGAGTTGAACCTTAGTTTTGATTGAGCAGTTCTGAAACACTCTTTCTGTAGAAAATACAAGTGGACATTCATGGAGCTAAGATGCCCATATTAGAAAAAGGAATATCTTCAAACAAAAACTACAGAGAAGCAATCTGTGAAACTTCTTACTGTTCTGTGCATTCAACTAACAGACTTGAACCTTAGTTATTATTGAGCAGTTCTGAAACACTCTTTCTGTAGAAAATGCAAGTGAACATTCAGGGCGCTAAGAGGCCTATAGCGGAAAAATGAATATGTTCAAATAAAAACTACACAGAAGCAATCTGTGAAAATTCTTACTGTTCTGTGCATTCTACTAACAGAGTTGAACCTTAGTTAATATTGAGCAGTTATGAAACTCTCTTTCTGCAGAAAATGCAAGTGAACATTCAGGGGGCTAAGAGACCTATAGTTGAAAAAGGTATATGTTCAAATAAAAAGTACAAAGAAGCTATCTGAGAAACTTCTTACAGTTCTGTGCATTCAACTAACATAGTTCAACCTTACTTTTGATTGAGCAGTTCTGAAACACCCTTTCTGTAGAAAATGCAACTGGACATTCAGGACGCTAAGAGGCCTATGGTGGAAAAAGGAATACCTTCAAATAAAACTACACAGAAGCAATCTGTGAAACTTCTTACAGTTCTGTTCTTTAAACTAACACAGTTGAACCTTAATTTTGATTGAACAGTTCTGAAACACTCTTTCTCTAGAAAATGCAAGTGGACATTCATGGCGCTAAGAGGCCTATAGCGGAAAAGGGAATATCTTCAAACAAAAACTACAAAGAAGCAATCTGTGAAATTTCTTTCTGTTCTGTGCATTCAACTAACAGAGTTGAACCTTAGTTTTGATTGAGCAGTTCTGAAACACTCTTTCTGTAGAAAATACAAGTGGACATTCAGGGCGCTTAGAGGCCTGTAGTGGAAAAAGGAATATGTTCAAATAAAAACTACACAGAAGATATATGTGAAACTTCTTTATGTTCTGTGAATTCAACTAACAGTGTTGAACCTTAGTTTTGAGTGAGCAGTTCTGAAACACTCTTTCTTGAGAAAATGCATGTGGACCTTCGGAACGCTAAGAAGCCTACGGCGGAAAAATAAATATCTTCAAATAAAAACTACACAGAAGCATTCTGTGAAACTTCTTACAGTTCTCTGCATTCATCTAACAGAGTTTAACCTTACCTTTGATTGAGCAGTTCTGAAACACTCTTTCTGTAGAAAATGCAATTGGACATTCGGGGCGCTAAGAAGCCTATAGAGGAAACGGAATATTTTCAAATAAAAACTGCACAGAAGAAATCTGTGAAACTTCTTACTATTCTGTGCATTCAACTAACATAGTTGAACTCAGTATTGATTGAGCAGTTCTGAAACACTCTTTCTGTAGAAAATACAAGTGGACATTCAGGGCGCTAAGAGGCCTATAGTGGAAAAAGGAATAAGTTCAAATAAAAACTACACAGAAGATATCTGTGAAACTTCTCTCTGTTCTTTGCATTCAACTAACAGAGTTGAACCTCAGTTTTGATTGAGCAGTTCTGAAACACACTTTGTGTAGAAAATACACGTGGACATTTAGGGCGCTAAGAGGACTATAGTGGAAAAAGGAAAACGTTCACATAAAAACTACACAGAAGCTATCTGTGAAACTTCTTTCTGTTCTTTGCATTCATCTAACAGAGTTGAACCTTACTTTTGATTGAGCACTTCTGAAACACCCTTTCTATAGAAAATGCAATTGGACATTCAGGGAGCTAAGAGGCCTTTAGTGGAAAAAGGAATATTTTCAAATAAAAACTGCACAGATGCAATCTGCGAAACTACTTTCTGTTCTGTACATTCAACTAACATAGTTGAACGGTAGTTTTTATTGAGCAGTTCTGAACCACTCTTTCCGTAGAAAATGAAAGTGGACTTTCAGAGCGCTGAGAGGCCTATAGTGGGAAAAGGAATATCTTCAAATAAAAACCACACAGAAGCAATATGTGAAACTTCTTACTGTTCTGTGCATTCAACTAACAGACTTGAACCTTACTTTTGATTGAGCACTTATGAAACACTCTTTCTGTAGAAAATGCAAGTGGACCTTCCGAGCACTAAGAGGCCTATAGCGGAAAAAGTAATATCTTCAAATAAAAATACACAGAAGCATTCTGTGAAAATTCTTTCTGTTCTGTGCATTCAACTAACAGAGTTGAACCTTACTTTTGATTGAGCACTTCTGAAACACCCTTTCTATAGAAAATGCAATTGGACATTCAGGGTGCTAAGAGGCCTATAGTGGAAAAGGAATATTTTCAAATAAAAACTGCACAGAAGAAATCTGTGAAACTTCTTACTGTTCTGTGCATTCAACTAACAGAGTTGAACCTCAGTTTTGATTGAGCAGTTCTGAAACACTCTTTCTTTAGAAAATGCAAGTGAACATTCAGGGCGCTAAGAGGCCTATAGCGGAAAAATGAATATGTTCAAATAAAAACTACACAGAAGCAATCTGTGAAACTTCTTACTGTTCTGTGCATTATAATAACAGAGTTGAACCTTAGTTTATATTGAGCAGTTATGAAACACTCGTTCTGCAGAAAATACAAGTGAACATTCAGGGCGCTAAGAGGCCCATAGTTGAAAAATATATATGTTAAAATAAAAACTACAAAGAAGCTATCAGTGAAACTTCTTACAGTTCTGTGCATTCAACTAACAGAGTTCAACATTACTTTTGATTGAGCAGTTCTGAAACACCCTTTCTGTCGAAAATAAAATTGGACATTCAGGGCGCTAAGAGGCCTATAGTGGAAAAAGGAATAAGTTCAAATAAAAACTACACAGAAGATAAATGTGAAACTTCTCTCTGTTCTCTGCATTCAACTAACAGAGTTGAACCTTAGTTTTGATTGAGCAGTTCTGAAACACTCTTTCTGTAGAAAATACAAGTGGACATTCATGGAGCTAAGATGCCCATATTAGAAAAAGGAATATCTTCAAACAAAAACTACAGAGAAGCAATCTGTGAAACTTCTTACTGTTCTGTGCATTCAACTAACAGAGTTGAACCTTAGTTATTATTGAGCAGTTCTGAAACACTCTTTCTGTAGAAAATGCAAGTGAACATTCAGGGCGCTAAGAGGCCTATAGCGGAAAAATGAATATGTTCAAATAAAAACTACACAGAAGCAATCTGTGAAAATTCTTACTGTTCTGTGCATTCTACTAACAGAGTTGAACCTTAGTTAATATTGAGCAGTTATGAAACTCTCTTTCTGCAGAAAATGCAAGTGAACATTCAGGGGGCTAAGAGACCTATAGTTGAAAAAGGTATATGTTCAAATAAAACGTACAAAGAAGCTATCTGAGAAACTTCTTACAGTTCTGTGCATTCAACTAACATAGTTCAACCTTACTTTTGATTGAGCAGTTCTGAAACACCCTTTCTGTAGAAAATGCAACTGGACATTCAGGACGCTAAGAGGCCTATGGTGGAAAAAGGAATACCTTCAAATAACAACTACACAGAAGCAATCTGTGAAACTTCTTACAGTTCTGTTCTTTAAACTAACAGAGTTGAACCTTAATTTTGATTGAACAGTTCTGAAACACTCTTTCTCTAGAAAATGCAAGTGGACATTCATGGCGCTAAGAGGCCTATAGCGGAAAAGGGAATATCTTCAAACAAAAACTACAAAGAAGCAATCTGTGAAATTTCTTTCTGTTCTGTGCATTCAACTAACAGAGTTGAACCTTAGTTTTGATTGAGCAGTTCTGAAACACTCTTTCTGTAGAAAATACAAGTGGACATTCAGGGCGCTTAGAGGCCTGTAGTGGAAAAAGGAATATGTTCAAATAAAAACTACACAGAAGATATATGTGAAACTTCTCTATGTTCTGTGAATTCAACTAACAGTGTTGAACCTTAGTTTTGAGTGAGCAGTTCTGAAACACTCTTTCTTTAGAAAATGCATGTGGACCTTCGGAGCGCTAAGAAGCCTACGGCGGAAAAATAAATATCTTCAAATAAAAACTACACAGAAGCATTCTGTGAAACTTCTTACAGTTCTGTGCATTCATCTAACAGAGTTTAACCTTACATTTGATTGAGCAGTTCTGAAACACTCTTTCTGTAGAAAATGCAATTGGACATTCGGGGCGCTAAGAAGCCTATAGAGGAAACGGAATATTTTCAAATAAAAACTGCACAGAAGAAATCTGTGAAACTTCTTACTATTCTGTGCATTCAACTAACATAGTTGAACCTCAGTATTGATTGAGCAGTTCTGAAACACTCTTTCTGTAGAAAATACAAGTGGACATTCAGGGCGCTAAGAGGCCTATAGTGGAAAAAGGAATAAGTTCAAATAAAAACTACACAGAAGATATCTGTGAAACTTCTCTCTGTTCTTTGCATTCAACTAACAGAGTTGCACCTCAGTTTTGATTGAGCAGTTCTGAAACACACTTTGTGTAGAAAATACACGTGGACATTTAGGGCGCTAAGAGGACTATAGTGGAAAAAGGAAAACGTTCACATAAAAACTACACAGAAGCTATCTGTGAAACTTCTTTCTGTTCTTTGCATTCATCTAACAGAGTTGAACCTTACTTTAGATTGAGCACTTCTGAAACACCCTTTCTATAGAAAATGCAATTGGACATTCAGGGTGCTAAGAGGCCTATAGTGGAAAAGGAATATTTTCAAATAAAAACTGCACAGAAGAAATCTGTGAAACTTCTTACTGTTCTGTGCATTCAACTAACAGAGTTGAACCTCAGTTTTGATTGAGCAGTTCTGAAACACTCTTTCTTTAGAAAATGCAAGTGAACATTCAGGGCGCTAAGAGGCCTATAGCGGAAAAATGAATATGTTCAAATAAAAACTACACAGAAGCAATCTGTGAAACTTCTTACTGTTCTGTGCATTATAATAACAGAGTTGAACCTTAGTTTATATTGAGCAGTTATGAAACACTCGTTCTGCAGAAAATACAAGTGAACATTCAGGGCGCTAAGAGGCCCATAGTTGAAAAATATATATGTTAAAATAAAAACTACAAAGAAGCTATCAGTGAAACTTCTTACAGTTCTGTGCATTCAACTAACAGAGTTCAACATTACTTTTGATTGAGCAGTTCTGAAACACCCTTTCTGTCGAAAATAAAATTGGACATTCAGGGCGCTAAGAGGCCTATAGTGGAAAAAGGAATAAGTTCAAATAAAAACTACACAGAAGATAAATGTGAAACTTCTCTCTGTTCTCTGCATTCAACTAACAGAGTTGAACCTTAGTTTTGATTGAGCAGTTCTGAAACACTCTTTCTGTAGAAAATACAAGTGGACATTCATGGAGCTAAGATGCCCATATTAGAAAAAGGAATATCTTCAAACAAAAACTACAGAGAAGCAATCTGTGAAACTTCTTACTGTTCTGTGCATTCAACTAACAGACTTGAACCTTAGTTATTATTGAGCAGTTCTGAAACACTCTTTCTGTAGAAAATGCAAGTGAACATTCAGGGCGCTAAGAGGCCTATAGCGGAAAAATGAATATGTTCAAATAAAAACTACACAGAAGCAATTTGTGAAAATTCTTACTGTTCTGTGCATTCTACTAACAGAGTTGAACCTTAGTTAATATTGAGCAGTTATGAAACTCTCTTTCTGCAGAAAATGCAAGTGAACATTCAGGGGGCTAAGAGACCTATAGTTGAAAAAGTTATATGTTCAAATAAAACGTACAAAGAAGCTATCTGAGAAACTTCTTACAGTTCTGTGCATTCAACTAACATAGTTCAACCTTACTTTTGATTGAGCAGTTCTGAAACACCCTTTCTGTAGAAAATGCAACTGGACATTCAGGACGCTAAGAGGCCTATGGTGGAAAAAGGAATACCTTCAAATAACAACTACACAGAAGCAATCTGTGAAACTTCTTACAGTTCTGTTCTTTAAACTAACAGAGTTGAACCTTAATTTTGATTGAACAGTTCTGAAACACTCTTTCTCTAGAAAATGCAAGTGGACATTCATGGCGCTAAGAGGCCTATAGCGGAAAAGGGAATATCTTCAAACAAAAACTAAAAAGAAGCAATCTGTGAAATTTCTTTCTGTTCTGTGCATTCAACTAACAGAGTTGAACCTTAGTTTTGATTGAGCAGTTCTGAAACACTCTTTCTGTAGAAAATACAAGTGGACATTCAGGGCGCTTAGAGGCCTGTAGTGGAAAAAGGAATATGTTCAAATAAAAACTACACAGAAGATATATGTGAAACTTCTCTATGTTCTGTGAATTCAACTAACAGTGTTGAACCTTAGTTTTGAGTGAGCAGTTCTGAAACACTCTTTCTTTAGAAAATGCATGTGGACCTTCGGAGCGCTAAGAAGCCTACGGCGGAAAAATAAATATCTTCAAATAAAAACTACACAGAAGCATTCTGTGAAACTTCTTACAGTTCTGTGCATTCATCTAACAGAGTTTAACCTTACATTTGATTGAGCAGTTCTGAAACACTCTTTCTGTAGAAAATGCAATTGGACATTCGGGGCGCTAAGAAGCCTATAGAGGAAACGGAATATTTTCAAATAAAAACTGCACAGAAGAAATCTGTGAAACTTCTTACTATTCTGTGCATTCAACTAACATAGTTGAACCTCAGTATTGATTGAGCAGTTCTGAAACACTCTTTCTGTAGAAAATACAAGTGGACATTCAGGGCGCTAAGAGGCCTATAGTGGAAAAAGGAATAAGTTCAAATAAAAACTACACAGAAGATATCTGTGAAACTTCTCTCTGTTCTTTGCATTCAACTAACAGAGTTGCACCTCAGTTTTGATTGAGCAGTTCTGAAACACACTTTGTGTAGAAAATACACGTGGACATTTAGGGCGCTAAGAGGACTATAGTGGAAAAAGGAAAACGTTCACATAAAAACTACACAGAAGCTATCTGTGAAACTTCTTTCTGTTCTTTGCATTCATCTAACAGAGTTGAACCTTACTTTTGATTGAGCACTTCTGAAACACCCTTTCTATAGAAAATGCAATTGGACATTCAGGGAGCTAAGAGGCCTTTAGTGGAAAAAGGAATATTTTCAAATAAAAACTGCACAGATGCAATCTGCGAAACTACTTTCTGTTCTGTACATTCAACTAACATAGTTGAACGGTAGTTTTTATTGAGCAGTTCAGAACCAATCTTTCCGTAGAAAATGAAAGTGGACTTTCAGAGCGCTGAGAGGCCTATAGTGGGAAAAGGAATATCTTCAAATAAAAACCACACAGAAGCAATATGTGAAACTTCTTACAGTTCTGTGCATTCAACTAACAGACTTGAACCTTACTTTTGATTGAGCACTTATGAAACACTCTTTCTGTAGAAAATGCAAGTGGACCTTCCGAGCACTAAGAGGCCTATAGCGGAAAAAGTAATATCTTCAAATAAAAAATACACAGAAGCATTCTGTGAAAATTCTTTCTGTTCTGTGCATTCAACTAACAGAGTTGAACCTTACTTTTGATTGAGCACTTCTGAAACACCCTTTCTATAGAAAATGCAATTGGACATTCAGGGAGCTAAGAGGCCTATAGTGGAAAAGGAATATTTTCAAATAAAAACTTCACAGAAGCAATCTGTGAAACTTCTTACTGTTCTGTGCATTCTACTAACAGATTTGAACCTCAGTTTTGATTGAGCAGTTCTGAAACACTCTTTCTTTAGAAAATGCAAGTGAACATTCAGGGCGCTAAGAGGCCTATAGCGGAAAAATGAATATGTTCAAATAAAAACTACACAGAAGCAATCTGTGAAACTTCTTACTGTTCTGTGCATTATAATAACAGAGTTGAACCTTAGTTTATATTGAGCAGTTATGAAACACTCGTTCTGCAGAAAATACAAGTGAACATTCAGGGCGCTAAGAGGCCCATAGTTGAAAAATATATATGTTCAAATAAAAACTACAAAGAAGCTATCAGTGAAACTTCTTACAGTTCTGTGCATTCAACTAACAGAGTTCAACATTACTTTTGATTGAGCAGTTCTGAAACACCCTTTCTGTAGAAAATAAAATTGGACATTCAGGGCGCTAAGAGGCCTATAGTGGAAAAAGGAATAAGTTCAAATAAAAATTACACAGAAGATATCTGTGAAACTTCTCTCTGTTCTCTGCATTCAACTAACAGAGTTGAACCTTAGTTTTGAGTGAGCAGTTCTGAAACACTCTTTCTTTAGAAAATGCATGTGGACCTTCGGAGCGCTAAGAAGCCTACAGCGGAAAAATAAATATCTTCAAATAAAAACTACACAGAAGCATTCTGTGAAACTTCTTACAGTTCTGTGCATTCATCTAACAGAGTTTAACCTTACTTTTGATTGAGCAGTTCTGAAACACTCTTTCTGTAGAAAATGCAATTGGACATTCGGGGCGCTAAGAAGCCTATAGAGGAAACGGAATATTTTCAAATAAAAACTGCACAGAAGAAATCTGTGAAACTTCTTACTATTCTGTGCATTCAACTAACATAGTTGAACCTCAGTATTGATTGAGCAGTTCTGAAACACTCTTTCTGTAGAAAATACAAGTGGACATTCAGGGCGCAAAGAGACCTATAGTAGAAAAAGGAATAAGTTCAAATAAAAACTACACAGAAGATATCTGTGAAACTTCTCTCTGTTCTTTGCATTCAACTAACAGAGTTGCACCTCAGATTTGATTGAGCAGTTCAGAAACACTCTTTCTGTAGAAAATACAAGTGGACATTCAGGGCGCTAAGGGGACTATAGTGGAAAAAGGAAAACGTTCACATAAAAACTACACAGAAGCTATCTGTGAAACTTCTTTCTGTTCTTTGAATTCATCTAACTGAGTTGAACCTTACTTTTGATTGAGCACTTCTGAAACACCCTTTCTATAGAAAATGCAATTGGACATTCAGGGAGCTAAGAGGCCTGTAGTGGAAAAGGAATATTTTCAAATAAAAACTGCACAGAAGCAATCTGCGAAACTTCTTACTGTTCTCTGCATTCAACTAACATAGTTGAACGGTAGTTTATATTGAGCAGTTCTGAAACACTCTTTCTGTAGAAAATGCAAGTGGACATTCAGGGTGCTGAGAGGCCTATAGTGGGAAAAGGAATATCTTCAAATAAAAACCACACAGAAGCAATCTGTGAAATTTCTTACTGTTCTGTGCATTCAACTAACAGAGTTGAACCTTAGTTATTATTGAGCAGTTCTGAAACACTCTTTCTGTAGAAAATGCAAGTGAACATTCAGGGCGCTAAGAGGCCTATAGCGGAAAAATGAATATGTTCAAGTAAAAACTAACAGAAGCAATCTGTGAAACTTCTTACTGTTCTGTGCAATCAACTAACAGAGTTGAACCTTAGTTTATATTGAGCAGTTATGAAACACTCTTTCTGCAGAAAATGCAAGTGAACATTCAGGGCGCAAGGAGGCTGTAGTTTAAAAAGGTATATGTTCAAATAAAAACTACAAAGAAGCTATCAGTGAAACTTCTTACCGTTCTGTGCATTCAACTAACAGAGTTCAACCTCAGTTTTGATTGAGCACTTCTGACGCACTCTTTCTGTAGAAATACAAATGGACATTCAGGGCGCTAAGAGGACTATAGTGGAAAAAGGAAAAATCTCACATAAAAACTACACAGAAGCTATCTGTGAAACTTCTCTCTGTTCTGTGAATTCAACTAATGGAGTTGAACCTTACTTTTGGTTGAGAAGTTCTGAAACACTCTTTCTGTAGAAAATGCAGGTGGACTTTAGGAGCGCTAAGTGGCCAATAGCTGAAAAATTATACCTTCAAATACAAACTACACAGAAGCATTCTGTGAAACTACTTTCCGTTCTTTGCATTCATCTAACAGAGTTGAACCTTACTTTTGATTGAGCACATCTGAAACACCCTTTCTATAGAAAATGCAATTGGACTTTCAGGGAGCTAAGAGGCCTATAGTGGAAAAAGGAATATTTTCAAATAAAAACTGCACAGAAGCAATCTGCGAAACTTCTTACTGTTCTGTGCATTCAACTAATATAGTTGAACGTTAGTTTTTATTGGGCAGTTCTGAAACACTCTTTCTGTAGAAAATGCAAGTGGACATTCAGGGCGCTGAGAGGCCTATAGTGGGAAAAGGAATATCTTCAAATAAAAACCACACAGAAGCAATCTGTGAAACTTCTTACTGTTCTGTGCATTCAAGTAACAGAGTTGAACCTTACTTTTGATTGAGCACTTATGAAACACTCTTTCTGTAGAAAATGCAAGTGGACCTTCCGAGCACTAAGAGGCCTATAGCGGAAAAAGTAATATCTTCAAATAAAAAATACACAGAAGCATTCTGTGAAAATTCTTTCTGTTCTGTGCATTCAACTAACAGAGTTGAACCTTACTTTTGATTGAGCACTTCTGAACACCCTTTCTATAGAAAATGCAATTGGACATTCAGGGTGCTAAGAGGCCTATAGTGGAAAAGGAATATTTTCAAATAAAAACTGCACAGAGAAATCTGTGAAACTTCTTACTGTTCTGTGCATTCAACTAACAGAGTTGAACCTCAGTTTTGATTGAGCAGTTCTGAAACACTCTTTCTTTAGAAAATGCAAGTGAACATTCAGGGCGCTAAGAGGCCAATAGCGGAAAAATGAATATGTTCAAATAAAAACTACACAGAAGCAATCTGTGAAACTTCTTACTGTTCTGTGCATTATAATAACAGAGTTGAACCTTAGTTTATATTGAGCAGTTATGAAACACTCTTTCTGCAGAAAATACAAGTGAACATTCAGGGCGCTAAGAGGCCCATAGTTGAAAAATATATATGTTAAAATAAAAACTACAAAGAAGCTATCAGTGAAACTTCTTACAGTTCTGTGCATTCAACTAACAGAGTTCAACATTACTTTTGATTGAGCAGTTCTGAAACACCCTTTCTGTCGAAAATAAAATTGGACATTCAGGGCGCTAAGAGGCCTATAGTGGAAAAAGGAATAAGTTCAAATAAAACTACACAGAAGATAAATGTGAAACTTCTCTCTGTTCTCTGCATTCAACTAACAGAGTTGAACCTTAGTTTGATTGAGCAGTTCTGAAACACTCTTTCTGTAGAAAATACAAGTGGACATTCATGGAGCTAAGATGCCCATATTAGAAAAGGAATATCTTCAAACAAAAACTACAGAGAAGCAATCTGTGAAACTTCTTACTGTTCTGTGCATTCAACTAACAGACTTGAACTTAGTTATTATTGAGCAGTTCTGAAACACTCTTTCTGTAGAAAATGCAAGTGAACATTCAGGGCGCTAAGAGGCCTATAGCGGAAAAATGAATATGTTCAAATAAAAACTACACAGAAGCAATCTGTGAAAATTCTTACTGTTCTGTGCATTCTACTAACAGAGTTGAACCTTAGTTAATATTGAGCAGTTATGAAACTCTCTTTCTGCAGAAAATGCAAGTGAACATTCAGGGGGCTAAGAGACCTATAGTTGAAAAAGGTATATGTTCAAATAAAAAGTACAAAGAAGCTATCTGAGAAACTTCTTACAGTTCTGTGCATTCAACTAACATAGTTCAACCTTACTTTTGATTGAGCAGTTCTGAAACACCCTTTCTGTAGAAAATGCAACTGGACATTCAGGCGCTAAGAGGCCTATGGTGGAAAAAGGAATACCTTCAAATAAAATACACAGAAGCAATCTGTGAAACTTCTTACAGTTCTGTTCTTTAAACTAACACAGTTGAACCTTAATTTTGATTGAACAGTTCTGAAACACTCTTTCCTAGAAAATGCAAGTGGACATTCATGGCGCTAAGAGGCCTATAGCGGAAAAGGGAATATCTTCAAACAAAAACTACAAAGAAGCAATCTGTGAAATTTCTTTCTGTTCTGTGCTTCACTAAAGAGTTGAACCTTAGTTTTGATTGAGCAGTTCTGAAACACTCTTTCTGTAGAAAATACAAGTGGACATTCAGGGCGCTTAGAGGCCTGTAGTGGAAAAAGGAATATGTTCAAATAAAAACTACACAGAAGATATATGTGAAACTTCTCTATGTTCTGTGAATTCAACTAACAGTGTTGAACCTTAGTTTTGAGTGAGCAGTTCTGAAAACACTCTTTCTTTAGAAAATGCATGTGGACCTTCGGAACGCTAAGAAGCCTACGGCGGAAAAATAAATATCTTTCAAATAAAAACTAACAGAAGCATTCTGTTGAAACTTCTTACAGTTCGCTGCATTCAATCTAACAGAGTTTAACCTTACTTTGATTGAGCAGTTCTGAAACACTCTTTCTGTAGAAAATGCAATTGGACATTCGGGGCGCTAAGAAGCGTATAGAGGAAACGGAATATTTTCAAATAAAAAACTGCACAGAAGAAATCTGTGAAACTTCTTACTATTCTGGGCATTCCAACTACATAGTTGAACCTCAGTATTGATTGAGCAGTTCTGAAACACTCTTTCTGTAGAAAATACAAGTGGACATTCAGGGCGCTAAGAGGCCTATAGTGGAAAAAGAATAAGTTCAAATAAAAACTACACAGAAGATATCTGTGAAACTTCTCTTCTGTTCTTTGCATTCAACTAACAGAGTTGCACCTCAGTTTTGATGAGCAGTTCTGAAACACACTTTGTGTAGAAAATACACGTGGACATTTAGGGCGCTAAGAGGACTATAGTGGAAAAAGGAAAACGTTCACATAAAAACTACACAGAAGCTATCTGTGAAACTTCTTTCTGTTCTTTGCATTCATCTAACAGAGTTGAACCTTACTTTTGATTGAGCACTTCTGAAACACCCTTTCTATAGAAAATGCAATTGGACATTCAGGGAGCTAAGAGGCCTTTAGTGGAAAAAGGAATATTTTCAAATAAAAACTGCACAGATGCAATCTGCGAAACTACTTTCTGTTCTGTACATTCAACTAACATAGTTGAACGGTAGTTTTTATTGAGCAGTTCTGAACCACTCTTTCCGTAGAAAATGAAAGTGGACTTTCAGAGCGCTGAGAGGCCTATAGTGGGAAAAGGAATATCTTCAAATAAAAACCACACAGAAGCAATATGTGAAACTTCTTACTGTTCTTTGCATTCAACTAACAGACTTGAACCTTAGTTTTGATTGAGCACTTATGAAACACTCTTTCTGTAGAAAATGCAAGTGGACCTTCCGAGCACTAAGAGGCCTATAGCGGAAAAAGTAATATCTTCAAATAAAAAATACACAGAAGCATTCTGTGAAAATTCTTTCTGTTCTGTGCATTCAACTAACAGAGTTGAACCTTACTTTGATTGAGCACTTCTGAAACACCCTTTCTTTAGAAAATGCAATTGGACATTCAGGGTGCTAAGAGGCCTATAGTGGAAAAGGAATATTTTCAAATAAAAACTGCACAGAAGAAATCTGTGAAACTTCTTACTGTTCTGTGCATTCAACTAACAGAGTTGAACCTCAGTTTTGATTGAGCAGTTCTGAAACACTCTTTCTTTAGAAAATGCAAGTGAACATTCAGGGGCTAAGAGGCCTATAGCGGAAAAATGAATATGTTCAAATAAAAACTACACAGAAGCAATCTGTGAAACTTCTTACTGTTCTGTGCATTATAATAACAGAGTTGAACCTTAGTTTATATTGAGCAGTTATGAAACACTCGTTCTGCAGAAAATACAAGTGAACATTCAGGGCGCTAAGAGGCCCATAGTTGAAAAATATATATGTTAAAATAAAAACTACAAAGAAGCTATCAGTGAAACTTCTTACAGTTCTGTGCATTCAACTAACAGAGTTCAACATTACTTTTGATTGAGCAGTTCTGAAACACCCTTTCTGTCGAAAATAAAATTGGACATTCAGGGCGCTAAGAGGCCTATAGTGGAAAAAGGAATAAGTTCAAATAAAAACTACACAGAAGATAAATGTGAAACTTCTCTCTGTTCTCTGCATTCAACTAACAGAGTTGAACCTTAGTTTTGATTGAGCAGTTCTGAAACACTCTTTCTGTAGAAAATACAAGTGGACATTCATGGAGCTAAGATGCCCATATTAGAAAAAGGAATATCTTCAAACAAAAAACTACAGAGAAGCAATCTGTGAAACTTCTTACTGTTCTGTGCATTCAACTAACAGACTTGAACCTTAGTTATTATTGAGCAGTTCTGAAACACTCTTTCTGTAGAAAATGCAAGTGAACATTCAGGGCGCTAAGAGGCCTATAGCGGAAAAATGAATATGTTCAAATAAAAACTACACAGAAGCAATCTGTGAAAATTCTTACTGTTCTGTGCATTCTACTAACAGAGTTGAACCTTAGTTAATATTGAGCAGTTATGAAACTCTCTTTCTGCAGAAAATGCAAGTGAACATTCAGGGGGCTAAGAGACCTATAGTTGAAAAAGGTATATGTTCAAATAAAACGTACAAAGAAGCTATCTGAGAAACTTCTTACAGTTCTGTGCATTCAACTAACATAGTTCAACCTTACTTTTGATTGAGCAGTTCTGAAACACCCTTTCTGTAGAAAATGCAACTGGACATTCAGGACGCTAAGAGGCCTATGGTGGAAAAAGGAATACCTTCAAATAACAACTACACAGAAGCAATCTGTGAAACTTCTTACAGTTCTGTTCTTTAAACTAACAGAGTTGAACCTTAATTTTGATTGAACAGTTCTGAAACACTCTTTCTCTAGAAAATGCAAGTGGACATTCATGGCGCTAAGAGGCCTATAGCGGAAAAGGGAATATCTTCAAACAAAAACTACAAAGAAGCAATCTGTGAAATTTCTTTCTGTTCTGTGCATTCAACTAACAGAGTTGAACCTTAGTTTTGATTGAGCAGTTCTGAAACACTCTTCTGTAGAAAATACAAGTGGACATTCAGGGCGCTTAGAGGCCTGTAGTGGAAAAAGGAATATGTTCAAATAAAAACTACACAGAAGATATATGTGAAACTTCTCTATGTTCTGTGAATTCAACTAACAGTGTTGAACCTTAGTTTTGAGTGAGCAGTTCTGAAACACTCTTTCTTTAGAAAATGCATGTGGACCTTCGGAGCGCTAAGAAGCCTACGGCGGAAAATAAATATCTTCAAATAAAAACTACACAGAAGCATTCTGTGAAACTTCTTACAGTTCTGTGCATTCATCTAACAGAGTTTAACCTTACATTTGATTGAGCAGTTCTGAAACACTCTTTCTGTAGAAAATGCAATTGGACATTCGGGGCGCTAAGAAGCCTATAGAGGAAACGGAATATTTTCAAATAAAAACTGCACAGAAGAAATCTGTGAAACTTCTTACTATTCTGTGCATTCAACTAACATAGTTGAACCTCAGTATTGATTGAGCAGTTCTGAAACACTCTTTCTGTAGAAAATACAAGTGGACATTCAGGGCGCTAAGAGGCCTATAGTGGAAAAAGGAATAAGTTCAAATAAAAACTACACAGAAGATATCTGTGAAACTTCTCTCTGTTCTTTGCATTCAACTAACAGAGTTGCACCTCAGTTTTGATTGAGCAGTTCTGAAACACACTTTGTGTAGAAAATACACGTGGACATTTAGGGCGCTAAGAGGACTATAGTGGAAAAAGGAAAACGTTCACATAAAAACTACACAGAAGCTATCTGTGAAACTTCTTTCTGTTCTTTGCATTCATCTAACAGAGTTGAACCTTACTTTAGATTGAGCACTTCTGAAACACCCTTTCTATAGAAAATGCAATTGGACATTCAGGGAGCTAAGAGGTCTTTAGTGGAAAAAGGAATATTTTCAAATAAAAACTGCACAGATGCAATCTGCGAAACTACTTTCTGTTCTGTACATTCAACTAACATAGTTGAACGGTAGTTTTTATTGAGCAGTTCAGAACCAATCTTTCCGTAGAAAATGAAAGTGGACTTTCAGAGCGCTGAGAGGCCTATAGTGGGAAAAGGAATATCTTCAAATAAAAACCACACAGAAGCAATATGTGAAACTTCTTACTGTTCTGTGCATTCAACTAACAGACTTGAACCTTACTTTTGATTGAGCACTTATGAAACACTCTTTCTGTAGAAAATGCAAGTGGACCTTCCGAGCACTAAGAGGCCTATAGCGGAAAAAGTAATATCTTCAAATAAAAAATACACAGAAGCATTCTGTGAAAATTCTTTCTGTTCTGTGCATTCAACTAACAGAGTTGAACCTTACTTTTGATTGAGCACTTCTGAAACACCCTTTCTATAGAAAATGCAATTGGACATTCAGGGAGCTAAGAGGCCTATAGTGGAAAAGGAATATTTTCAAATAAAAACTGCACAGAAGCAATCTGTGAAACTTCTTACTGTTCTGTGCATTCTACTAACAGAGTTGAACCTCAGTTTTGATTGAGCAGTTCTGAAACACTCTTTCTTTAGAAAATGCAAGTGAACATTCAGGGCGCTAAGAGGCCTATAGCGGAAAAATGAATATGTTCAAATAAAAACTACACAGAAGCAATCTGTGAAACTTCTTACTGTTCTGTGCATTATAATAACAGAGTTGAACCTTAGTTTATATTGAGCAGTTATGAAACACTCGTTCTGCAGAAAATACAAGTGAACATTCAGGGCGCTAAGAGGCCCATAGTTGAAAAATATATATGTTCAAATAAAAACTACAAAGAAGCTATCAGTGAAACTTCTTACAGTTCTGTGCATTCAACTAACAGAGTTCAACATTACTTTTGATTGAGCAGTTCTGAAACACCCTTTCTGTAGAAAATAAAATTGGACATTCAGGGCGCTAAGAGGCCTATAGTGGAAAAAGGAATAAGTTCAAATAAAAATTACACAGAAGATATCTGTGAAACTTCTCTCTGTTCTCTGCATTCAACTAACAGAGTTGAACCTTAGTTTTGAGTGAGCAGTTCTGAAACACTCTTTCTTTAGAAAATGCATGTGGACCTTCGGAGCGCTAAGAAGCCTACAGCGGAAAAATAAATATCTTCAAATAAAAACTACACAGAAGCATTCTGTGAAACTTCTTACAGTTCTGTGCATTCATCTAACAGAGTTTAACCTTACTTTTGATTGAGCAGTTCTGAAACACTCTTTCTGTAGAAAATGCAATTGGACATTCGGGGCGCTAAGAAGCCTATAGAGGAAACGGAATATTTTCAAATAAAAACTGCACAGAAGAAATCTGTGAAACTTCTTACTATTCTGTGCATTCAACTAACATAGTTGAACCTCAGTATTGATTGAGCAGTTCTGAAACACTCTTTCTGTAGAAAATACAAGTGGACATTCAGGGCGCAAAGAGACCTATAGTAGAAAAAGGAATAAGTTCAAATAAAAACTACACAGAAGATATCTGTGAAACTTCTCTCTGTTCTTTGCATTCAACTAACAGAGTTGCACCTCAGATTTGATTGAGCAGTTCAGAAACACTCTTTCTGTAGAAAATACAAGTGGACATTCAGGGCGCTAAGGGGACTATAGTGGAAAAAGGAAAACGTTCACATAAAAACTACACAGAAGCTATCTGTGAAACTTCTTTCTGTTCTTTGAATTCATCTAACTGAGTTGAACCTTACTTTTGATTGAGCACTTCTGAAACACCCTTTCTATAGAAAATGCAATTGGACATTCAGGGAGCTAAGAGGCCTGTAGTGGAAAAAGGAATATTTTCAAATAAAAACTGCACAGAAACAATCTGCGAAACTTCTTACTGTTCTCTGCATTCAACTAACATAGTTGAACGGTAGTTTATATTGAGCAGTTCTGAAACACTCTTTCTGCAGAAAATACAAGTGAACATTCAGGGCGCTAAGAGGCCCATAGTTGAAAAATATATATGTTAAAATAAAAACTACAAAGAAGCTATCAGTGAAACTTCTTACAGTTCTGTGCATTCAACTAACAGAGTTCAACATTACTTTTGATTGAGCAGTTCTGAAACACCCTTTCTGTCGAAAATAAAATTGGACATTCAGGGCGCTAAGAGGCCTATAGTGGAAAAAGGAATAAGTTCAAATAAAAACTACACAGAAGATAAATGTGAAACTTCTCTCTGTTCTCTGCATTCAACTAACAGAGTTGAACCTTAGTTTTGATTGAGCAGTTCTGAAACACTCTTTCTGTAGAAAATACAAGTGGACATTCATGGAGCTAAGATGCCCATATTAGAAAAAGGAATATCTTCAAACAAAAACTACAGAGAAGCAATCTGTGAAACTTCTTACTGTTCTGTGCATTCAACTAACAGACTTGAACCTTAGTTATTATTGAGCAGTTCTGAAACACTCTTTCTGTAGAAAATGCAAGTGAACATTCAGGGCGCTAAGAGGCCTATAGCGGAAAAATGAATATGTTCAAATAAAAACTACACAGAAGCAATCTGTGAAAATTCTTACTGTTCTGTGCATTCTACTAACAGAGTTGAACCTTAGTTAATATTGAGCAGTTATGAAACTCTCTTTCTGCAGAAAATGCAAGTGAACATTCAGGGGGCTAAGAGACCTATAGTTGAAAAAGGTATATGTTCAAATAAAACGTACAAAGAAGCTATCTGAGAAACTTCTTACAGTTCTGTGCATTCAACTAACATAGTTCAACCTTACTTTTGATTGAGCAGTTCTGAAACACCCTTTCTGTAGAAAATGCAACTGGACATTCAGGACGCTAAGAGGCCTATGGTGGAAAAAGGAATACCTTCAAATAAAAACTACACAGAAGCAATCTGTGAAACTTCTTACAGTTCTGTTCTTTAAACTAACAGAGTTGAACCTTAATTTTGATTGAACAGTTCTGAAACACTCTTTCTCTAGAAAATGCAAGTGGACATTCATGGCGCTAAGAGGCCTATAGCGGAAAAGGGAATATCTTCAAACAAAAACTACAAAGAAGCAATCTGTGAAATTTCTTTCTGTTCTGTGCATTCAACTAACAGAGTTGAACCTTAGTTTTGATTGAGCAGTTCTGAAACACTCTTTCTGTAGAAAATACAAGTGGACATTCAGGGCGCTTAGAGGCCTGTAGTGGAAAAAGGAATATGTTCAAATAAAAACTACACAGAAGATATATGTGAAACTTCTCTATGTTCTGTGAATTCAACTAACAGTGTTGAACCTTAGTTTTGAGTGAGCAGTTCTGAAACACTCTTTCTTTAGAAAATGCATGTGGACCTTCGGAGCGCTAAGAAGCCTACGGCGGAAAAATAAATATCTTCAAATAAAAACTACACAGAAGCATTCTGTGAAACTTCTTACAGTTCTGTGCATTCATCTAACAGAGTTTAACCTTACATTTGATTGAGCAGTTCTGAAACACTCTTTCTGTAGAAAATGCAATTGGACATTCGGGGCGCTAAGAAGCCTATAGAGGAAACGGAATATTTTCAAATAAAAACTGCACAGAAGAAATCTGTGAAACTTCTTACTATTCTGTGCATTCAACTAACATAGTTGAACCTCAGTATTGATTGAGCAGTTCTGAAACACTCTTTCTGTAGAAAATACAAGTGGACATTCAGGGCGCTAAGAGGCCTATAGTGGAAAAAGGAATAAGTTCAAATAAAAACTACACAGAAGATATCTGTGAAACTTCTCTCTGTTCTTTGCATTCAACTAACAGAGTTGCACCTCAGTTTTGATTGAGCAGTTCTGAAACACACTTTGTGTAGAAAATACACGTGGACATTTAGGGCGCTAAGAGGACTATAGTGGAAAAAGGAAAACGTTCACATAAAAACTACACAGAAGCTATCTGTGAAACTTCTTTCTGTTCTTTGCATTCATCTAACAGAGTTGAACCTTACTTTAGATTGAGCACTTCTGAAACACCCTTTCTATAGAAAATGCAATTGGACATTCAGGGAGCTAAGAGGCCTTTAGTGGAAAAAGGAATATTTTCAAATAAAAACTGCACAGATGCAATCTGCGAAACTACTTTCTGTTCTGTACATTCAACTAACATAGTTGAACGGTAGTTTTTATTGAGCAGTTCTGAACCAATCTTTCCGTAGAAAATGAAAGTGGACTTTCAGAGCGCTGAGAGGCCTATAGTGGGAAAAGGAATATCTTCAAATAAAAACCACACAGAAGCAATATGTGAAACTTCTTACTGTTCTGTGCATTCAACTAACAGACTTGAACCTTACTTTTGATTGAGCACTTATGAAACACTCTTTCTGTAGAAAATGCAAGTGGACCTTCCGAGCACTAAGAGGCCTATAGCGGAAAAAGTAATATCTTCAAATAAAAAATACACAGAAGCATTCTGTGAAAATTCTTTCTGTTCTGTGCATTCAACTAACAGAGTTGAACCTTACTTTTGATTGAGCACTTCTGAAACACCCTTTCTATAGGAAATGCAATTGGACATTCAGGGAGCTAAGAGGCCTATAGTGGAAAAGGAATATTTTCAAATAAAAACTGCACAGAAGCAATCTGTGAAACTTCTTACTGTTCTGTGCATTCTACTAACAGAGTTGAACCTCAGTTTTGATTGAGCAGTTCTGAAACACTCTTTCTTTAGAAAATGCAAGTGAACATTCAGGGCGCTAAGAGGCCTATAGCGGAAAAATGAATATGTTCAAATAAAAACTACACAGAAGCAATCTGTGAAACTTCTTACTGTTCTGTGCATTATAATAACAGAGTTGAACCTTAGTTTATATTGAGCAGTTATGAAACACTCGTTCTGCAGAAAATACAAGTGAACATTCAGGGCGCTAAGAGGCCCATAGTTGAAAAATATATATGTTCAAATAAAAACTACAAAGAAGCTATCAGTGAAACTTCTTACAGTTCTGTGCATTCAACTAACAGAGTTCAACATTACTTTTGATTGAGCAGTTCTGAAACACCCTTTCTGTAGAAAATAAAATTGGACATTCAGGGCGCTAAGAGGCCTATAGTGGAAAAAGGAATAAGTTCAAATAAAAATTACACAGAAGATATCTGTGAAACTTCTCTCTGTTCTCTGCATTCAACTAACAGAGTTGAACCTTAGTTTTGAGTGAGCAGTTCTGAAACACTCTTTCTTTAGAAAATGCATGTGGACCTTCGGAGCGCTAAGAAGCCTACAGCGGAAAAATAAATATCTTCAAATAAAAACTACACAGAAGCATTCTGTGAAACTTCTTACAGTTCTGTGCATTCATCTAACAGAGTTTAACCTTACTTTTGATTGAGCAGTTCTGAAACACTCTTTCTGTAGAAAATGCAATTGGACATTCGGGGCGCTAAGAAGCCTATAGAGGAAACGGAATATTTTCAAATAAAAACTGCACAGAAGAAATCTGTGAAACTTCTTACTATTCTGTGCATTCAACTAACATAGTTGAACCTCAGTATTGATTGAGCAGTTCTGAAACACTCTTTCTGTAGAAAATACAAGTGGACATTCAGGGCGCAAAGAGACCTATAGTAGAAAAAGGAATAAGTTCAAATAAAAACTACACAGAAGATATCTGTGAAACTTCTCTCTGTTCTTTGCATTCAACTAACAGAGTTGCACCTCAGATTTGATTGAGCAGTTCAGAAACACTCTTTCTGTAGAAAATACAAGTGGACATTCAGGGCGCTAAGGGGACTATAGTGGAAAAAGGAAAACGTTCACATAAAAACTACACAGAAGCTATCTGTGAAACTTCTTTCTGTTCTTTGAATTCATCTAACTGAGTTGAACCTTACTTTTGATTGAGCACTTCTGAAACACCCTTTCTATAGAAAATGCAATTGGACATTCAGGGAGCTAAGAGGCCTGTAGTGGAAAAAGGAATATTTTCAAATAAAAACTGCACAGAAACAATCTGCGAAACTTCTTACTGTTCTCTGCATTCAACTAACATAGTTGAACGGTAGTTTATATTGAGCAGTTCTGAAACACTCTTTCTGCAGAAAATACAAGTGAACATTCAGGGCGCTAAGAGGCCCATAGTTGAAAAATATATATGTTAAAATAAAAACTACAAAGAAGCTATCAGTGAAACTTCTTACAGTTCTGTGCATTCAACTAACAGAGTTCAACATTACTTTTGATTGAGCAGTTCTGAAACACCCTTTCTGTCGAAAATAAAATTGGACATTCAGGGCGCTAAGAGGCCTATAGTGGAAAAAGGAATAAGTTCAAATAAAAACTACACAGAAGATAAATGTGAAACTTCTCTCTGTTCTCTGCATTCAACTAACAGAGTTGAACCTTAGTTTTGATTGAGCAGTTCTGAAACACTCTTTCTGTAGAAAATACAAGTGGACATTCATGGAGCTAAGATGCCCATATAGAAAAAGGAATATCTTCAAACAAAACTACAGAGAAGCAATCTGTGAAACTTCTTACTGTTCTGTGCATTCAACTAACAGACTTGAACCTTAGTTATTATTGAGCAGTTCTGAAACACTCTTTCTGTAGAAAATGCAAGTGAACATTCAGGGCGCTAAGAGGCCTATAGCGGAAAAATGAATATGTTCAAATAAAAACTACACAGAAGCAATCTGTGAAAATTCTTACTGTTCTGTGCATTCTACTAACAGAGTTGAACCTTAGTTAATATTGAGCAGTTATGAAACTCTCTTTCTGCAGAAAATGCAAGTGAACATTCAGGGGCTAAGAGACCTATAGTTGAAAAAGGTATATGTTCAAATAAAACGTACAAAGAAGCTATCTGAGAAACTTCTTACAGTTCTGTGCATTCAACTAACATAGTTCAACCTTACTTTTGATTGAGCAGTTCTGAAACACCCTTTCTGTAGAAAATGCAACTGGACATTCAGGACGCTAAGAGGCCTATGGTGGAAAAAGGAATACCTTCAAATAAAAACTACACAGAAGCAATCTGTGAAACTTCTTACAGTTCTGTTCTTTAAACTAACACAGTTGAACCTTAATTTTGATTGAACAGTTCTGAAACACTCTTTCTCTAGAAAATGCAAGTGGACATTCATGGCGCTAAGAGGCCTATAGCGGAAAAGGGAATATCTTCAAACAAAAACTACAAAGAAGCAATCTGTGAAATTCTTTCTGTTCTGTGCATTCAACTAACAGAGTTGAACCTTAGTTTTGATTGAGCAGTTCTGAAACACTCTTTCTGTAGAAAATACAAGTGGACATTCAGGGCGCTTAGAGGCCTGTAGTGGAAAAAGGAATATGTTCAAATAAAAACTACACAGAAGATATATGTGAAACTTCTCTATGTTCTGTGAATTCAACTAACAGTGTTGAACCTTAGTTTTGAGTGAGCAGTTCTGAAACACTCTTTCTTTAGAAAATGCATGTGGACCTTCGGAGCGCTAAGAAGCCTACGGCGGAAAAATAAATATCTTCAAATAAAAACTACACAGAAGCATTCTGTGAAACTTCTTACAGTTCTGTGCATTCATCTAACAGAGTTTAACCTTACATTTGATTGAGCAGTTCTGAAACACTCTTTCTGTAGAAAATGCAATTGGACATTCGGGGCGCTAAGAAGCCTATAGAGGAAACGGAATATTTTCAAATAAAAACTGCACAGAAGAAATCTGTGAAACTTCTTACTATTCTGTGCATTCAACTAACATAGTTGAACCTCAGTATTGATTGAGCAGTTCTGAAACACTCTTTCTGTAGAAAATACAAGTGGACATTCAGGGCGCTAAGAGGCCTATAGTGGAAAAAGGAATAAGTTCAAATAAAAACTACACAGAAGATATCTGTGAAACTTCTCTCTGTTCTTTGCATTCAACTAACAGAGTTGCACCTCAGTTTTGATTGAGCAGTTCTGAAACACACTTTGTGTAGAAAATACACGTGGACATTTAGGGCGCTAAGAGGACTATAGTGGAAAAAGGAAAACGTTCACATAAAAACTACACAGAAGCTATCTGTGAAACTTCTTTCTGTTCTTTGCATTCATCTAACAGAGTTGAACCTTACTTTTGATTGAGCACTTCTGAAACACCCTTTCTATAGAAAATGCAATTGGACATTCAGGGAGCTAAGAGGCCTTTAGTGGAAAAAGGAATATTTTCAAATAAAAACTGCACAGATGCAATCTGCGAAACTACTTTCTGTTCTGTACATTCAACTAACATAGTTGAACGGTAGTTTTTATTGAGCAGTTCTGAACCATCTTTCCGTAGAAAATGAAAGTGGACTTCAGAGCGCTGAGAGGCCTATAGTGGGAAAAGGAATATCTTCAAATAAAAACCACACAGAAGCAATATGTGAAACTTCTTACTGTTCTGTGCATTCAACTAACAGACTTGAACCTTACTTTTGATTGAGCACTTATGAAACACTCTTTCTGTAGAAAATGCAAGTGGACCTTCCGAGCACTAAGAGGCCTATAGCGGAAAAAGTAATATCTTCAAATAAAAAATACACAGAAGCATTCTGTGAAAATTCTTTCTGTTCTGTGCTTCAACTAACAGAGTTGAACCTTACTTTTTGATTGAGCACTTTCTGAAACACACCCTTTCTATAGGAAATGCAATTGGACATTCAGGGAGCTAAGAGGCCTATAGTGGAAAAGGAATATTTTCAAATAAAAACTGCACAGAAGCAATCTGTGAAACTTCTTACTGTTCTGTGCATTCTACTAACAGAGTTGAACCTCAGTTTTGATTGAGCAGTTCTGAAACACTCTTTCTTTAGAAAATGCAAGTGAACATTCAGGGCGCTAAGAGGCCTATAGCGGAAAAATGAATATGTTCAAATAAAAACTACACAGAAGCAATCTGTGAAACTTCTTACTGTTCTGTGCATTATAATAACAGAGTTGAACCTTAGTTTATATTGAGCAGTTATGAAAACACTTCGTTCTGCAGAAAATACAAGTGAACATTCAGGGGCGCTAAGAGGCCCATAGTTGAAAAATATATATGTTCAAATAAAAACTACAAAGAAGCTATCAGTGAAACTTCTTACACGTCTTCTGTGCATTCAACTAACAGAGTTCAACATTACTTTTGAATTGAGCAGTTCTGAAACACCCTTTCTGTAGAAAATAAAAATTGGACATTCAGGGCGCTAAGAGGCCTATAGTGGAAAAAGGAATAAGTTCAAATAAAAATTACACAGAAGATATCTGTGGAAACTTCTCTCTGTTCTCTGCATTCAACTAACAGAGTTGAACCTTAGTTTTGATTGAGCAGTTCTGAAACACTCTTTCTTTAGAAAATGCATGTGGACCTTCGGAGCGCTAAGAAGCCTACAGCGGAAAAATAAATATCTTCAAATAAAAACTACACAGAAGCATTCTGTGAAACTTCCTTACATTCTGTGCATTCATCTAACAGAGTTTAACCTTACTTTTGATTGACAGTTCTGAAACCACTCTTTCTGTAGAAAATGCAATTGGACATTCGGGGGCGCTAAGAAGCCTATAGAGGAAACGGATATTTTCAAATAAAAACTGCACAGAAGAAATCTGTGAAACTTCTTACTATTCTGTGCATTCAACTAACATAGTTGAACCCTCAGTATTGATTGAGCAGTTCTGAAACACTCTTTCTGTAGAAAATACAAGTGGACATTCAGGGGCGCAAAGAGACCCTATAGTAGAAAAAGGAATAAGTTCAAATAAAAACTACACAGAAGATATCTGTGAAACTTCTCTCTGTTCTTTGCATTCAACTAACAGAGTTGCACCTCAGATTTGATTGAGCAGTTCAGAAACACTCTTTCTGTAGAAAATACAAGTGGACATTCAGGGCGCTAAGGGGACTATAGTGGAAAAAGGAAAACGTTCACATAAAAACTACACAGAAGCTATCTGTGAAACTTCTTTCTGTTCTTTGAATTCATCTAACTGAGTTGAACCTTACTTTTGATTGAGCACTTCTGAAACACCTTTCTATAGAAAATGCAATTGGACATTCAGGGAGCTAAGAGGCCTGTAGTGGAAAAAGGAATATTTCAAATAAAAACTGCACAGAAACAATCTGCGAAACTTCTTACTGTTCTCTGCATTCAACTAACATAGTTGAACGGTAGTTTATTTGAGCAGTTCTGAAACACTCTTTCTGTAGAAAATGCAAGTGGACATTCAGGGCGCTAGAGGCCTATAGTGGGAAAAAATATATTTCAAATAAAAACTACAGAAGCTCTGTGAAATTCTTACTGTTCTGTGCATTCAACTAACAGAGTTGAACCTTAGTTTTGATTGAGCAGTTCTGAAACACTCTTTCTGTAGAAAATGCAAGTGGACATTCAGGGCGCTAAGAGGCCTATAGTGGAAAAAGGAATAAGTTCAAATAAAAACTACACAGAAGCAATCTGTGAAACTTCTTTCTGTTCTTTGCATTCAACTAACAGAGTTGAACCTTACTTTTGATTGAGCAGTTCTGAAACACTCT
>NW_022097461.1:0-17639 GCF_006542625.1 Nomascus leucogenys
TCTATTAAAATGCAAAAAAATATTAGCCGGGGTGGTGGCGGGCCTGTAGTCCCAGCTACTCGGAGAGGCTGAGGCAGGAGAATGGCGTGAACCCGGGAGGCAGAGCTTGCAGTGAGCTGAGATCACGCCACTGCACTCCAGCCTGGGCGACAGAGCAGACTCTGTCTCAAAAAAAAAAAAAAAAAAAGAAAACCTCCCTTGGGTAACAAAACATGAGAAGATGGTCAGAGAGCTCTATGACATATTTTTAGAGAGAGGGACCCAGAAGCTGGCTGTTTAAAACAAAAACAACCCCACAACAAACCAACCGACCAGATAAACAAAAGAGAGCAATTAAACCAGTCTAGGATCACTAGGAGATAAAAGAAATAATGAAAAATATTGGGTTTATTTTTCTTATGGCTTAAATTAACTCCTTCTTTGGACCACTCAAACTATGAACCGACATATAGTCAGTTTTTTAAAAACTGAAATATATATAATTATATTACTATGGTATTAATGGTTAATTTTTAGGTTTTGACTTGACTGGATTAAAATAATACATGGAGAATTGGTAAAGTATTTTTAATTCTGGGTGAGTCTGTGAAGCTGTTTCCAGAGAGACACGTAAGTTGGTGAGCTGAGCGGGGAAACAGCAGCCCCTCAATGTGGGTGGACACTATCCAATCAGCTGGTAGCCTCAGACAGAAGATAAAGGGCAGAGAGAAGGCAGTTTCCTCTCTCTCTCCTGAAGCTGATTCGAACTCAGCCAGGATATTGGAATTTCCACGAGCACTAGCTTAATGACAGCCTATGTTCAACTTTCTCAGATTCCATTAAAAAGGGAACAAATTCCCCCTAGTAGACTTCCTCTCCTTGTACAGTGTCATGTGTAGAGTGATGACAGATACCATGATCTGAGAGACACATTAGACAGTTTTTGTTATTGTTTTGATCATAGGGTATACTTACACAAACGTAGATGGTATAACCTACTACAGCACAATGGTATACTGTATAGCAATAGCCATCCTTAGGCTGCAAACCTGTATGGTATACGATAGGAAATTGTATCACAATGGTAAGTATTTTGTGTATATATTATATATTAATAACATATATATATACATATAATGTATATATACATATATAAATATATAAATAATATATATTTTTGTTGTATATATATAATATATAATTAATATAATATATATTATATAATTATATATAATATATATATATATTTTAATTTATATAATTTATATATATATTTATATATTTATATTATATTTTATATATATCTATATAAATTTATTATATATTTATATATATTTATTTATATATATCTATATATATTTATATATTTATATATTTATATATATCTAATATATTTTATATATCTATATTATATATTTTATATATTTATACTATTATATATATTTATATATCTATATAATTTATATATATCTATATATATTTATATATCTATATATAAATTTAATATATATCTATATATATTTATATATCTATAAATATTTATATATATTTATATCTATTTTATATTTTTTTTTTTTTTTATATTTATATATCTTATTTATTATATCTATATATATTTATATATATCTATATATATTTATATCTATATAATTATATATATCTACATATTTATACATATTATATATATTTATATATATCTATATATTTATATATATCTATATATTGCTGTATATCTATATATATTTATATATATATATATATATATATATCTATATATTTATATATATCTATATATATTTATATATATTTATATACATTTATATACATCTATATATATTTATATTTTATATTTACATATTTTTATATATTTATTATATTTTAGTATATTTAATATATTTATATATTTATATATTTATATATTTATATATATTTATATATATTATATATTTTATATTTTATATATTTATATATATATTTTATATATTTATATATTTATATATATTTTATATATATTTATATATTTAAATATTTATATATATTTATATTTTAAATATATATATTTATATATTTATATATTTATATGTATTGTATATATTTATACATATTTATATATTTATATATATTGTACATATTTATACATATTTATACATATTTATATATATTTATATATATTATACATATTTATATATATATATTATATATATTTATAGATATTTATAGATATTTGTAGATTTTTATAGATTTAGTATATATTCATATATATTTTATATATAGATATATATTGATATATATTGATATATATTTATATATTTATATGTATATATTTTATAAATATTTATATAAATATATATATATTTACATATTATATATATTTTTATATATTTATGTTATTTTTATATATTTATATATTATATGTATTATATATTTATGTATATTTATATATATATTTATATAGAATTATATATATTTATATATATTTATATATATTTATATATTTATATATATTACATGTATAGTTATATACTTATACATATTTATTTATTCATATATATTATATATATTTATAGATATATATAGATATTTATGGATATTTATATATTTATATATTTTATATATTATATATTTATATACATTTAGATATATGTAGATATATTTATATATTATATATATTTAATATATGTATATATATTTATATATTTATATATTTAGATATATTTAGATGTATTTAGATATATTTATATATATTTATACAAATTTAGATATATTGATATATATTTATATATAAATGTTTATATATATTTGTATATATATTTATATATAAATGTTTATATTTATTTATATATTTATATATTTATATATTTATATTATATTTATTTATATTTATATATATTTATATATATTTATATATTTATTTTTTATATTTATATATTTATATATTTATATATTTATATAACTTTATACATATTATATATATTTATACATATTTATATAAATTTATATATATTTATATATTTAAACATATTTATATATTTATTTATATATATTTATATGTTATATATTTATATATATTTATATGTGTTTGTATATATTTATATATATTTATGTATGTTTATATATTATATTTATATATATTTATATATATTTATATATTTATATATTTATATATATTTAGATATATTTATATATTTATATTATTTATATATATTTATATTTATTTATATATATTTATATATTTATATATTTATATTTATTTATATATTTATATATTTATATATATTTGTATATATTTATATATATAATTATATATATAATTATTTATATTTATATATATATTTATATATATAATTATATATAATTATTTATATTTTTATATGTATTTTTATATATATTTATATATATTTATATATAATTATATATATAATTATTTATATTTATATATTTATATATATATTTATATATAATATATATAATTATTTATATTTATATATTTATATATATTATATATTTATATTATTTATATATTTATATATTATATATTTTTACATATTTATATATTTATATATATTTTTATATATAAATATATTTTTGTATATTTAAATATAAATATATTTTTATATATATTTATATATTTATATGTATATTTACATATATATTTTTATCTATATTTATATATATTTATATATATATTTATAGTTATGTACACATCCTATGTTTCTCTCTCTCTGGAGAACCCTGACCAATACAAACTGTAATCTTTGCTTTGGCAGTTTGAAATCCTTTACCTTACTGTGTTTTATAAAAACACTGCTGAATTTAAGTGCCAAAAGTGAAAATTTAAGAATTGCAAATATTTTTCAGAGGTCATCTGAGCCATTTCAAGGAATTTTTCATATTTTCATCTGAGGTAAGCCTCAATTAAAATAACTAGTATCAAATCATTCCTTATACAATTATCTGCTAAAAAATTGTGTTTTGATTTCTAAGCTAGGGTATTTTGGATAGCATTCTTATTTCCTTTAGTATCACCATTTTTAACTCATCATTGCCTCAGTAACTTAAAATCATGTCTAAATGCTTAAGGTTATGAAAGCACAGCATTTACAGTATTCAATAATTATCTCTTTTTTCTTAATTCAATGTACCAATATTAGTACATGCAGCACACATATATATGTTTTAATGTGAATTCCATATATTCATGATGCATACAAATCTATTGTGGCAAACACTGGATATCTAAAATTTTTCAAAAATATTTTAAACAGTTTTGGAACACACGAAATGACAACAATTAATAACCTCATGTCATAAAATGAATAGCAATAATAGGAGTTACAAATAAGATCATTAAGTTTAGACAGTTAGATATTTTTATCACTGTAATTTACTATTTGGTAAAGGGAGAGACAAATAATTTTCTCCATATAGGTCGCTCTTACCCCAAGGTTCTCTGAATGTTTCCTGCAGTAATTCTTCCAAAAAAAAAAAAATTCTTTTAAGTACTCCCCAAGATAGGAGCTCATTCCCTGCAGAGTTGACTTTCAGGGGTCACCTGAATGCAGTTAACTCTAAGTGCTGTCCTCCTCTGGAGAAATATGAGCTTGTCTCTTCTACATCCTTTTATGTGAATCTTTGAAGACCACACCCACCTCTTTAGTGATATTTAGGGTATTAAGGAAGGTGGAGACAGAGATGATTAGGCTTATGCAATATTCAGTACACACCTTTTCATCGCTGATTAAATTAGCATCGCACTATCACTGTAAAAACCACTGCCTGAATGAGGCATATCTGTCATCAATCTTATCAGAGTAAACATATGCTAGAAATTATTTAAAATTGATTAATACTGTTTCTTGAGTTTCTTTCAAGGCACAAGCATTCCTCCAAGTGCACATTTATCTATTTATGCCAAAGAAAGTTTCATCCTCTGGAGTGCAGTGGTATAATCTTAGCTCACCGCAACCTTGAATTCCAGGGCTCAAGTAATCCTCCCACTTCAGCTTTCAAAGTAAAAAGGACTAGAGGTTTATGCCATTACACCTAGCTAATTTTTCATTTATTCATCAAAAATATTTTTAAAATTCTTAGATGATTACATGTGCTACAGTGACCAGGTGGATTAGAATTAGATTGGGTTTAAAATGATGAAAGAATCCGGGAGAAGGGGCAGAGTGTGGGTTGTTAATTAGCACATGGATCAAAGGAGATTACTGATGTGTTTAGAAGCCACAACATTGACAGAATAAAAGCCAGAACTAACAATCCAATTGTAGATCTCTTTACTGTGGTATTTTCTGCCATTTCTGCTCCTAAAGACGCACCTTAACCACTTTGTGGTGGTATCTGCAGTATTCTATTTTAGTCTAAATAGCATTTTCTCTCAAATGCATTCTGTTTCTCTCTCCTTCATCTTCCCTCCCTTCTTCCTTCCAGCTGTATCTTTTCACTAGAGAACACTAGTAGAATGTTCTCTCAGATTTCAGATACGCATCTGTAAAATAATCTTATGGAGACACGTTTTAGTTGCTACTGAATACTTCTTTGTTTTCATAAGTTTACAGCATTACTACTGTCCTCCAAAAAATGGTTTCCCATTTCCACAGCTAATCTCATCATTGACTCTGCCATCCAAGTTTATTCTATGCCAATCTGGAAGAATCTGGAAAAACACTTAAAATACATTTTAAGTATTCATCATGCACATGTATTGTATTTTATTTTATATATGTTCGGGTGAATATCTTTCTCCACTAATTTTTTGCATTGCAATTCTTGTATCATGTTTTTTGAAACACAGAAGTCATCATTAATATAAACCAACTAAATTTTTTTAATTGTTAATTTTTGTCCTGGTTAAGAAATCCTTATGAGAATATTGTATCATGTTCCCCTTACCTTCAGGACTTGAATCTATTGGAAATGACTGTGTGTGTTTTGAGGTAGGAGTCAATATTTAGTTACTTTTTAAAAAAAAATTCAATTAATCCAGCGTTGTTCTGACCACCGAGGCTGGGCACGGTGGCTCACGCCCGTAATGCGAGCCCTTTGGGAGGCAGAGGCAGCCGAGATTGGCAGATCACGTGGTCAGGAGATAGAGACCATCCAGGTGAACATGGTGAAACCCCGTATCTACTAAAAAATACAAAAAAATTAGTGGGGTGTTGTGGCGTGTGCCTGTAGTCCCAGCTACTTGGGAGGCTGAGGTGAGAGAATTGCCTGAACCCGGGAGGTGGAGCTTGCAGTGAGCCTAGATGGCGCCACTGCATTCCAGCCTGGACAGCAGAGCAAGACTCTGTCTCCAAAAAAAAAAATAATAAATAAACTAGGCACTAGACAATAAGTAAGCATTTTAAATGTATGTTTTGCTAAAATAGAAATAAAAATAAAACCTAGGCCAGGCAAGGTGACTTAAGCTTGTAATCCCAGCATTTTGGGAGGCCAAGTCAGGCAGGTTTTTTGAGCTCAGGAGCTCTAGACTGGAGACACGGTAAAATGTCTCGATAATCCCATCTCTAAAATACATATATAAATTAAAAAAAATAGGTCTGGCGCGGTGGCTCACGCCTGTAATCCCAACACTTTCAGAGGCCGAGGCAGACGGACCACAAGATCAAGAGATGGAGACAATCCTGGCGAACATAACGAAATCCCGTCTCTACCAAAAAAAAATAGAAAAATTAGCTGGGTGCGGTGGCGGTCGCCTATATTTCCAGCTACTCTGAGGCTGAGAGTCATTTGAATCTGGAAGACGGAGGTTGCAGTGAGCCAAGAGAGCAGCTGCACTCCAGCCTGGCAATAGAGCATGATTCCATCTCAAAATAAATAAACAGACAAACAAATAAATAAATAAATAAATAAATAGCTGGACATGGTGGCCCATGTTTAATCCATAAACTTATGGATTATGTTTAAATTAATTTTAAAAAAGAAATGGAGCCATTTTTAAAACTCAGAAAATGAGATCATTTCATCTAAAAATAATCAAGTTTGCAGATAAATTAAAGTCCCCAAATTTTGTTTTGGTTTGTAACCTAACAGTAGCTCCTACTCTGAAAATTGTATACTTACCTCAGAAATATATCTATGTTCTCACCAAAGCTTGCTGTCGAATAGGATGAATTCAGCTCAGGAATGAGAGTCTGACAGTGCAGTGCTGGTAGCTTTTGGAAGTCTCCAAGGCCAGTTGCAAAGCTACTCTGTGGGCTCTGGACAAAAATGAGCTTGGCTCCTGAAGTGTCCGTTTATAAATCTCTGAAGACCACACTCCTTTCTTCCAACTGATTGCATTTCACAGGACGTAAGTGGGTGTTAACATAGATGATTAAGTTTCTTCAAAACAGAAGTTTTTTGTTTATTTATTTATTTATTTATTTTGAAAGGAGTCTGGCTTTGTCGCTGGCTATTTTTTTTTTTTTTTCATTTTTAGTAGAGAGGGGCTTTCACCATGTTGTCCAGATTTGTCTGGAACGCCAGACCTCTAGTGATCTGCCCGCCGCGGCCTACGAAAGTGCTGGGATTACAGGCATGAGCCACCACACCCAGCCAATTAATTCGTATTATAATGTAAGAATTTAATCTAAGAACACCGTTGGTATTACAAGCTGGAGGCACTGGGCAAGCTTTACTTTTTGAATGTTATATTTTGACTTGTTGACCTGTGTTTCTCACCCTACAACTTCATTAGCCCTTTAGGTACAAGAAAATCTGTCTCTTTTGTTCAATTCTGCATTGGCTTAGAATACTTATTAAGACACAGTAGGCAGTTGATACTTTGAAGAAAAAGGTATTGTAAGTAATATCCTTAAAAATATCACCTTTAAAGAAACAGGATGACTTATAATATGAATAATTAAGCTGATGATATCTCTCACTGTCTTTCACACAGAACCATTTGATTTCTTTCTAGTGCTTAGAAGTGTCTTTAATATTGTCTGTTTTTGGCTGGGCGCGGTGCCTCACGCCTGTAAACCCAGCACTTTGGGAGGCCCAGGTGGGCGGATCACGAGGTCAGGAGATCGAGACCATCCTCCTGGCTAACATGGTGAAAACCCGCCTCTACTAAAAAAACATAAAAAATTAGCCTGGCGTGGTGGCGGGCGCCTGTAGTCCCAGCTACTTGGGAGGCTGAGACAGGAAAATGGCGTGAACCTGGGAGGCGAAGCTCACAGTTAGCTGAGATCATGCCACTGCACTCCAGCCTGGGCGACAGAGCGAGACTCCGTCTCAAAGAAAAAGTATTGCTGATTTTTACTTTTCCGTCAGGAAATCTGTACTCCTTTCAGAATATATGTGTACCTTCATTTCATCTCTTCTCCTAGCAGTATTCATTTTATGTCCAAATCAATAAATAATCAATACAGATTCTTCAGCTGTGCATTAAGGCCCCATCTTGAACTACTCTATGCTACCTTTTCTGCTACATCTCAAAGCACTGCCTCTCTCATGATATATGTGTAAATTACATATGTGAACTATAGGGAATTCCAATAGTATGATGGTTTATCTTGTATGTAGTTTCTAACCCCACTGCCCCAATTTACCTGCCTGAAATTCTCAGGAATTTCCCATTAATTTTTTTTGTAATGTTACTTTAATTTTATTTAGAAAATGAAAGAGAATATAGTTTTAAAACTTTTGACTTACACATGCTGTTGATCCTTGAATAACACTGGAACTATGTGAGTCATTTATAATTGGAGTTTCTTCTGCTTCTGCCACCCTTGAGACAGCAAGACCAACCCCTTCTTTCTCCTCCTTCTCAGCTTAATCAACATGAAGATGAGGATGAAAACCCTTATAATGATCCACTTCCACTAATTATATTTACTATTCCGTTAGTGATAGCAAATATATTTTTCTTTTCATTTTCTTCATAACATTTTCTTTCCTTTAGCTATCTTTATTGTAGAAATACAGTATACATATAACGTATAAAATATGCATTAATCAACTGTTAACATTATCAGTAAGGCTTCTAGTCAACAGTAGGCTATTGATAGCTAAGTTTTGAGGAAGTCAAACGTTACATGCTGATGTCTGACTTCATGCGATCTCGGCACCCCAACCACCACGTTGTTCAAGGTTCAACTCTAAGTTTATTAAATTTTTTTATCATTCAAATAATCTGAGAATCTCTTTGTGAACATTCAAAGACTTTATCTTTCTGTGAAACCCTGTGTTTATCTCATGTAATATTATTGCATTCCATAGGATAGTGTATTTTTCTCATACCTATTAATATTTTATATCATTCCCCAGGAAATGAAAAATATTTTAGCTGAATATGTTGATATTAGCAAGAAATCCTAATAAAAAGTTTGCTTCCATGTTGAAATGATTAGATGGAACCCTTTTGCTATTGCTGTGCTGCTCACAGTAGCATAACAATTTATAGCTTGGTAGCGCCCATTGCTCTAGTTGGTACACTGAAGCATATGCTTTTCTGATAATATTGTGAATTATATTAACCTTTTTGAAAGTGATAGTTATATATTGCTAAAGTGTCCAAGAGCTGTCACAAGTTCTATACTTTATTGTAGTATTTTCATTTCTTGAATTATTTCTTAAGAAAAAGTCTCAATTTTGGAAAAGAAAGACTGCTTTGAAAAAGACTTGAGTTCTAAAATGATAATAGCAAGTATTTCAAAATAACCTCTTCCTAAGAGAAGAGAAATTGCTAGGTAAGTTGACATTCACCAATTTGAACATTTTATAATAAGTAGAATTGATCATTAGAGGCCTGGCGCGGTGACTCATGACAGTTATCCCAGTACTTTGGGAGGGCAAGGCGGGCAGATCACCTGAGGCCAGGAGTTTGAAACCGGCTGGCAAACATAGTGAAATCCTGTGTCTATTAAAAATACAATAAATAAATAAATAATAAATAAAAAAAAAAAAAACAACAAAAATAAAAGACTAGCCGGGTGCTGTGGCAGGCACCTGTAATCCCAGCTACTCTGGAGGCTGAGGTAGGAGAATGGCTTGAGCCCTGGAGGCGGAGGTTGAGGGGAGCTAAGACCCAGCCACTGCACTCCAGCCTGAGCAACATAGGAGATTTCGTCCCAAAAAAAAAAAAATCGATTATTAGGAATACAATATAAGATATTTATAACAAAATATGAAGTAAGCAGAAAGGATGTAAAATTGTAAATGTAATTTCATTAATTTTATTTAACAAATACAGGAAAACTTAAGGGAGTTAATCAATTAGTATATAATTATGTTATCTTCAAGGAAATATTGGGAGAATTGTTTCCTTATTGTTTACAATTCTTTCTAATTTTTATGTGGGTAAAAAATCAACAATGAGCATGAAAATTTAAGCAGATTTCAAATATGGCAGATTCCATGAAGCTGATTTTCTATCTTTAAAAGAAAAATGATGTTTTTGCTCCCTGACAAAATGCCTCATCATTTGAATTATGGCTTGTTTAGGACACACTTTTTCTTCCTTGAGTATTTCTATATTTGTTTCATTTTCTCCAAATGATAGTAAAGATTCAGTCTGTGTCTCTATATGATGTTTACAATTCCTGAAACACCTGAGCAGTGAGTTGCACATAATAATAGTAACCTCTCACTAAGTAAATTAAGCTGAATGTTGAATTTCTCAACCAAAACTTTGAAATCTAAGAAAGAGACATATCTTCATCCTGCTTTTCTTGTATGACTTCTTTCCCCTGTATCAAAGGATACAGGGTGTTAACACATGATACATAGAAAGAGAACTGTGTGTGCCTGTGTGTGTATTTACATATGTGTAGCCACATCAATTTTTGTATTTGTAGGAACGCCTTCTTGAGAATTTGATTCAGAAACCCTAGCATTTTATTGAAATTATGTTTCCTTTGATTGTCTCATCTGTTTATGGGAGCTGTTAACAGGTATTCTGTGTTTCATTTATCATACACTATTACAAAATCTGAGTTCACGATGCTAAATTCATAAACGTTGAATACAGCTGCAATCCAAATTATAGGGGTTTTCTTATTATAGGTTATTCCTATTTTTCTTTTGTCCACAGGGTGCAGTTGAAAGAACAATATGGAGCTCCCATTTCATCCTAAAACTATCTAGTGTGAATTTAGGCAAGTTATTTAACTCCAGGCCCTTTGTAATCTCATCTATGAAATAGGGCTACTAGCCTGCCCAACTTGCAGAATTGCTCTGAAGATTAAAATCGTGTATTGTACAAACATTCAAAACAGTAATTGGCACATAAGAAGTGATCAGCCAGTTCTAAATGCTAACTGCTAGTAAAACTAAATTATAAAAAAGTAAGACATAAAGTAGTGAATATATAATTAACACTTTCTTAATGTAATAATTGTTTCTCATTAATTACACTGTGACAGAATTGGTATTTGAATTCCATGACTCATTGTTTAGCTACTCAGAGCTTGTTGATACACTTTCAATTAGATTGAATCATTCATATTGCAATAGCAACCCCATCACGACTTTTGGAATGTAAGTTCTGTGAAAGCAGGGAGTGTTTGATTCATAGCAGGCATCCAGATATTGTAGAAAGACAAATAACACTATGTTTTGTTTTCCTAATAGGTTTAGCTTTAAAAATAAGAATATTGTTAGTTATCACTTGGCAAATATTTATAATTTGCCAAGCATCTTACTAAACATTAGTAGATTATCTTATTTTAATGTTGATATTACTTCTGTGAGTACATTACTAGGATATCTAAGGTGAAGAATTCTGGGCCTATGTTTGTATATCTGGGCTTATCAGTTAATTATTATTCCAATGTAAATACAATCACTACCATTTTTCCCATTGGCAGTGCAGCTGTTTCTGTGCTTTCATAAGCCTCAGCAGAATCGCGTTTTATAAGATTTAAAATATGGTAGCTATGTATGTTACTGTTTTTAATTTGCATATTATAGAAATTTAAAATATGCCTTTCATGCTTGAAGAACACTGATTTGAATTGCACAGGTCTATTAAGAACAATTTTTGTTTGTTGTTTGTTTGTTTTGTTTTTTTGAGATGGAGTTTCACTCTTGTTGCCCAGGCTAGACTGCAATGGAGCAATCTCGGCTCACCACAACCTCTGCCTCTGGGGTTCAAGTGATTCTCCTGCCTCAGCCTCCGGAGTAGCTGGATTACAGGCATGTGCCACCACGCCCGGGTAGTTTTTTGTATTTTTAGTAGAGACGGTTTCTGCATTTTGGTCAGTCTGGTCTCAAACTCTCCACCTCAGGTGATCCTCCTGCCTCGGCCTCCCAAAATGCTGGGATTACAGGAGTGAGCCACCA
This sequence comes from Nomascus leucogenys, assembly GCF_006542625.1. Classification (NCBI taxonomy): domain Eukaryota; kingdom Metazoa; phylum Chordata; class Mammalia; order Primates; family Hylobatidae; genus Nomascus; species Nomascus leucogenys. The sequence goes on from NW_022097461.1 coordinate 12,256, forward strand.
CGCCCGGGCCACAATTTATTAAAAAATACATATAGTCAGCCCTTTCTGTCTGTAGATTTCACATCAGCAAGCAAAGGTGGATAGAAATACACAATATTATTCACTGTAATCCCAGGTACCTAGGAAACTGAGAAAGGAGGATTGCTTGAGCCCAGGAGTTTGAGGCTTTAGTGAGGTATCATCAAGCCACTGCACTCCAGCCTGGTGAAAGAGCAAGACTCCATCTCTTAAGAAATAAAATGAAATACAGTATTGAAGGAAGAAACCCACAATTACGGGGGGCCAACATTTTATTTTTAAAGATAAGCTTTATATTGCCAAATTTTTTTGTTTTCAAACTTAATTTTCAAATATTACTATTACATACAGAAAATGATTTTGTTAAAAAATCACAAAGTAGGAAGGACATAAATCCAGAAAAAAAGGCTTTTAAGTGAGTAAATTTATTTCTATGGAATAAATCTCAACAATTATTTTTCCTTTAGCTTGATATGTTAGAACTTTTATCAAAGAATGATACTGGTTGCATGAGCTCAAATCTGAGAACCTCAGATGTAGCTAACAAAGAACTAATGAATAATGTAAAGTAGAGAATTATGAATGTTTTTCTAAAAAACAAAAAATAAAACAAAACTGTTGCATTCCATGTGGACTCTTAGCCATGTTTTTTCAGAAATATTTTCTGTTTTATATTATTGCCTACATCACTGTCTTAACAATATGAAGACGGATGTCAAAGGGCATTAAGCATGTGGTAAGTTATATTATGGCCAGTTAACCCAAGGGAGGTCAGATGTGGCTTCAGATTCCACATACACAGCTGCTTTTCCTCACTGAGGCAGAGAAAGGTAATCCAGAAAGTCTTTTCAGACTCTGAGATTGCTGTACTTACATTATTCTGAAAATCACTTGAAACATGAGATATTAAATATTTATACTAAAATCTGTATTATTATTCTGATAGATCAATTTGATTTGTTTAGTGGTTTGTTCACGTTCAGCTTGTAATTCCACAGAGGGGGATGCCTACTTTTCATGTATACGTGTCTTTTCTGCAGGACTTGAGTATGCACAAATTTTGATATCTATCAGGGTCCTGGAACCAATTTCCAGAGATGACTGATTAAGTTCAGTCTTGTTCTGAAATTTTTATTTTGTGTGTAGAAGTACATTTTCATAAAGTTATAACTGTATTCATTTCTCATTACATATTATTACGAATCATGAATGATCAACCAATGTTTCTGTAACAACATTAATTGATCCTTAGGGTTACCAGATAGACTTTTATAGGTAGGAAAATAAAAATGACTCCCTCTTATAATGTCACTTTTCCTCTTTTTTGGTACTGTGGAAAAATATCATAGTTGATTTCTTGCAAGCCAAGGGAAAATTTCAAAATATATGTAGCAAATGATAATACAATATTTTCTCATACAATGTAATTCAATTTTTTCATGTGTTTATTTCAGTATCTTTTTGTTTCTTATTTTGAAAGAATTACATTTATTTTAGAAAATGTAAAGATCAAGAAAGCCACACAGAAAATAAATATCTCCCTAATTTCATCAGAAATTATAAAATCATGGTTATAGTTTTGTGTGTATAATTCTATTCCCTTTCTTATTTTAAATATATTTTCGTTCATGTATACACAAAACCGAGTAACTCTCTCTCTAGATAATGTATATAATAAACATATTTATTTTTCATTTTCCCATTTTTATATTTAGAGGTTTTCTCCCTCCTAAATCTTGACTGTTGCAACTTTATTCTGCCAAACATTGACTATCGCCAGGTTGATCTTATATGTATTGCAGAAGGGGTTAGGTCATTGGACAACCAGAAATGGCTCTATCTTTCTGTCCAGGATTATCAAAGGGTCTGATTTGGAGTAAGAGCATGTTTTAAACAATTTGATTGGTTGGCCAGTGGCAGCATATTTTTAACTTACACATCATCCCCTCTTATGTTGTTGTTGTTAAGAGACATGTTCTCACACTTTCTCCCAAGCTGGAGTTCAGTGGTGCAATCTTAGCTCACTGCAGCCCCAAATCTGGGCTCATTCAATCTTCCACCTCAGCCTCCAAAATCGCTAGGATTACAGTCACGTGCCACAATGCCCAAGTGATATTTGTACTTTAATTTGTTGAGACAGGGTGTCCCTATGTTGTCCAGGACGGTCTACAACTCCAAGCCTCAAGCAATCCTCCCACCTCAGCCTCCCAAATTTACGGGATTACAGGCATGAGCCACCGCTCCTGGCTTTATCTCTTTACTTCTATGTTTGTCCTTCTCTTCTAGGTCTATCCCATGAACTGTCTTAGCCCGTTCATAAAACATTCTTCTGCCGTGGTCATGTGAAACATTACAAGATTGTTTTTGATGATTCTTCATGTTTTATGTTATGTATTCTAACATGGCAGTGTGACTTTTAAAAGGACAAAAAGCACAGTAGAAGGTTGGCTAATCACAACAAGTGCCACCGTGTCCGGCTAATTTTTTGTGTTTTTGGTAGAGACAGGGTTTCACCATGATGTCCGGGCTAGTCCTGAACTCTTGACCTCATGATCTACCTGCCTTGGCCTGCCAAATTGCCGGATTACAGGATTGAGCCACCGTGCCCGGTCAGATGTCTCTTTAGAGATGATTGAATGTGGAAATTCAGTTGACAAGTGGCTGGTTCAAATAGTTAAATTAGAAATATTCAATGTTAGAATTGTAGAGTGCTCTTGTGTTTCTCTTCTATATCATTTGGCAACTAGTAAACAGCATACTGCTTATCGACAGGCATGTCATCTATGCTCCAAGCAGCCACAGCAAGTATTCAGAGGAGTCATTTCCAGGAATTTCTAATGCTCTGTTTGAAATTGAAAGCAAAGTGGACCCTTGCAAGGTAGGGGAGAAGTGAAGAGAAAGATTTCTGTTGCAGCCCTAACAGTGCAGGCAGCTTCAGAGGCTTTTAAACAAGTAGCCTAAGAGGATTCTTTAGAGAACCCATATTGAATTTGTGTGATAATGTCACTCAGAAAGAATCATGATGGGTATATTGATGAATTTTAAAATTAGTATATTAGAAATGAAGCTAGATATTATATACAGTTATGTGAGCATTCATATAATTGTTGGTATATGTTTTCTTTTTTTTCTTGCCATGGATTAAAATAAAAAATAATAATTATACGAGGTTATTCTGAAGTGGAAGAATCAAACTCAGTATTAAATCCAGGAGAATAGACAAACATCATAAAACTCTCCTCTGGCATGATCGGTGAATCAATCTAATCTGTTCATTGTCGCTTCACACATAAGAAAATATCAGTTTGTCATAGAGCACACTGGGGAATATGCACAACTGCTTCAAGCCAGAGGTTCACACCCTGCTGGCCTCCCAAGGCTGAATGATCATTATCTAGACAGTCTTTGGTACATGATTAAATTACACTTTTATAAATTAATCCCTCTATAGCATAGAATAATTATTTTTTAATCAAATATATTTTATTTATATAAAAGACTATAATGTAACACACAAGTATTGAGAAAAATGCCAATGACACTGAATATCTGTGAACCTACTAACCATATGAAGAAATAACGGTTTCCAATATCTTTGGGTTCTCCAGCATAATGACATTGTGCTTGTTCACTTTCTTAAATGTTATGTTTATCTTTATTTCCTCTGTTATTCTTTATAATTTTATCAAACATGGCTATATGATTACATGTTTGAATTTTTGGCTTTTTGTAATTTTGAACTTTTTATAAGTAAATCATACCCATGTATTTTTATGGTACTTGTTTTTTTACTGGTCTTTAAGGATTTGTAGATAGTCGATAAGTAGACAGATAGATAGATATAGAGCATTTATTCAATGAAAGTAGATTCAGGGTCCATCAAGAAAGAGAAAAATATAAACATATAAATATGGTTATAATGGGATAACCGAGGGGCAGTTCCAAGATAGCCAAATAGGAATAGCCCGCCTACAGCTCCTAGGATGAGCGGCCAGAGACGGGTGATTTCTGCATTTCCACTGAGGTACCAGGTTCATCTCACTGGGGCTTGTCGTCGTGGGTGCAGTGACTGAGCATGGCCAAAGCAGGGTGAGGCATTGCCTCCCCAGGAAGTGCAAGGGGTTAGGGATTCCCTTCCTAGGCAAGGGAAGCTATGACAGATGGCACCTGGAAAATCAGGTCACTCTCACCTAATACTGTGCTTTTCCAATGGGTCTTAGCAACAACACCAGGAGATTATATTCCCGGCCTGGTAGGAGGGTCCCACCCCCATGGAGACTCACTCGTTGCACTCTAAATTCTCAGTTCCATGGGGAGACGACGAGGTAATTCCTTTGATCCCAGTTTTACACATTTCTGGCATTTCTCCAATGCACTTTGGTCTATTCCTTCTCTCATCATTGACCTGTGAGTCTCTGCCTGAAAAGTTCTCCCGTCTGGGGGTCCACAGAGTGTTTTTAAGTATAACCCATGGGACTGTCTGCCCGGGGCTGTGACTGACCTAGCAGCCTTCCTCTGGGTTCCCTAGTCACTGTGTTTACAATTTAATTTTTTGGTAGTTATAGAAAGTTTACTTGAACCATTCCTATGATACTTGAATTGGACCCTCATTGTAGTTTACGAGTGGCAAAGAAGGGTCTGAGTATTCCAGCAAAGAAGTATGTAAGGAACAAATTATGAGAAAACATTTAGGAATACGGAAAAAGGGCCAGGTGCACTGGCTCATACTTGTAATCCCAGCACTTTGGGAGGTCCAGGGGGGCGGGTCATCTGAGGTCAGGAGTTCGAGACTAGCCTGGCCAACATGGTGAAACCCCTCTCTACTAAAAATACAAAAAATTAGCCGGGCATGGTGGCAGGTGCCTGTAACTCCAGCTACTCAGGAGGCTGAGGCAGGAGAAGTGCTTGAACCAGGGAGGCGGAGGTTGCAGTGAGCCGAGATTGCACCATTCCACTCCAGCCTGGGTGACAGAGCAAGATTCCATCTCAAAAAATAAATAAAGAAATAATAAAAAAGGAATATGGAAAAGAGACAGATGAAGATTCATAAACCAGGAGCATACTGAAACCGTTCTGATGTAATTGCATATGCTGGAATGATGATCGTGAGCTTGTCTAGAGACTTCAATGATTACCCTCCTTATAACAAAGCAGAAAGCCTACCTTAGAATTATCTGGGCTGACATCATTCTTTGTCCAGACCTGTTAACAGACGTCGGCAACCCAGTGCTGTGAGTCTCACTCCCAACAATGCAGAAGGCCTGAGATCCCACAGAAATTATCCTTGAATTTCTGAAGACTCTTAAGGCACAGTAATTTATGGATCCTATGAATTTCATGTTTTTTAAAATATCAGATTATGTGAG
>NW_022097462.1:0-12645 GCF_006542625.1 Nomascus leucogenys
GGCTGTGTATGAGGATGGTGGGTAGAGGAGGGTCTGTTTTTCTTGCCTTTAAGTCATTACTTGTCACTTGGGGCAGGAGCACAGCCTTTGAATGCAGACCAACAGGACTTTAATTCTGGCTTTACTAGTTGTGATTGTGTGACCTTGCAAGTTACCATCTGTGCCTTTTTCTTTATGTAAAATGGAGATAATAAGATGTCAAAGGACTGTGGTAAGAATTAAATGATTTTAAAAAATCGCAGTTCATATTAAGTCCTCAATAGATTGGGTTTAGCATGATGAGTGCATGTGTTTCTGGAGCAATGCTCATCTTGGGCTGGTACCTACACAGAGAAAGACTCTGGCCTCTTCTCATCCACATGTACCTGTTTTATGCCTGGCTCCCATTCCCAGATCCTTGGAAGATCCATATTGCTGAAACAGTGAAGGGTGATGGGCACCTCAGGACAAATAAGCTGCTCCCCAAACATCTTCCCCCTCCCAAACGCTCCTGTGGTCTTTAGCATTTAACAGGAATCTCTGGACACTCTCAAGGGGTGATCTCTCATGGAAGGCCAGTGGGGAGGAGGCTGGGGAAAGGTCAGGCATGTGCACTTCCCTGACAGCTGCAAATGTTTCTGTTTCCAAGCCCACAGATCGCTACAAATAAGGCAAGTTATATGACATAATAATGTGATTCTTTGGTGCCTCAGTCCACACTGGCACTTTAGTACTCCTAGAGTGGATTGCATGGTGGTCTGTCAAAAGATATGTCTACTGGAACATGTGAATGTGCTTTATTTGGAAAACAATCTGCAGATGTAATTAAATCCAGCACCTTGAGATGATTAGGATGGGCCCTAAATCCAATGACAAGTATCCTTATATGAAAAGCGGCAGGTAGGGCACAGTGGCTCACACATATAATCCCACTGAGGGAGGTCAAGGTGAGAGGATCACTTGAACTCCAGGCTTTCAAGACCTGCCTGGGCAACATGGTGAGACCTGTCTCTCCAAAATGTATATAAAATATAATAGCCAGCCACGATGGCACCCGCCTGTAGTCCCAGCTACCAGCTACTCAGGAGGCTGAGGTGAGAGGGTAGCTTGAATCTGGGAGGTTGAGGCTTCAGTAAGCTGTGATCATGACACTGCCCTCCAGCCTGGGTGGGCCCTGGGCCCCACAACCTGCGCTAGAAGAGCTGGACCCTGGCTCTGGGCACTATGCGCCTCTGAGGTGAGGCTGAGCGCCAATTTCTGCCCTCTGCAGCTGGGGACCAACACCTGATTTAGGCGTCGTGGAGGCTTCTGGCCAAGGGTCTGCGCTGCTGGTGGCGCTGGCAGGGTCGGAGTTTGCCACAGCTGCTGCTGCGCGCCTTGTGCAGGTTACCACTGCAGCTGAACCTACAGCAGAGGCAGGCAGGGCTGGTCCCAGACAGCCTGGGTCTCGCTGAGTGGATGGCCCTTTCACCCTAGAGTCAGCTCTTTCTTGTAGGCGCCTGATCAGGGTGTGCAGGCGCTGGGCACAGGGCAGCCGCCAGGAAGTGGCTGAGCTGCCGTTCCCCCTCCTGCAGCTGGGGCCGGACCACCTGAATTGGCCGCTGGGCGGCGTCTGGCCCTGGAGCCACCTGGCTGGTGTAAAAGCATGGTCTGGGGTTGCCACCAAGGCTGCTCTGCGCGCCATGTGCAGGTGGCTGCTGCAGCTGAGCCCATGACGGAGGCTGGCAAGGCGTTTCCCAGGAGCCTCAGGGTCATTGAGTGGATCACTTAGGTCCGCTGTTCCTTTGCCTGAGCCCAGAATTCTGGGTCGCGGCACTGGGAACTGTGCAGCCAAGGAGACTGGGCCGAGGGCAAAGTTTCTGCCCTGCTGCAGCTGCGGGGCTGACTGCCTGAATTAGGCGCTGAGGCGCGTTGTCCCGGTGTCAGGGCTCTGGTGCGGCAAAGCGCCGGTTGCTCTGCTGCTGTCGCGCCCTTGTATGGTGGCAGCTGCAGCTGAGCTCTCAGTAGAGGCCGGCAGGGTTGGTCCCAGAAAGCCTGAGGATCGCGGTGTGCACCACCCTCCCAGCTAGGGTGCACTCTTCCTTGGCCCGCGCCCAGAGCTCGGGGTTTCGGGCTGGGCCCAGTGCAGCTGCCCAGAATAGGCTGTGCGGCTGGTTCCCGCCCTGGCAAGGCATCCAGCCATGGAATCTTCACTGCTGTTGGGGGCAGGCAGGTCGGAGGAGGGGGGTGTGGTTTCCACCATTGCTAACGGGCGCAACCTGGCGGTGTAACTGCAGCTGAGCGCTGGGAGAGGCTGGCAGGGCTGGTCCCAGACACCCTGAGGGTCGCTGAGTTCACCACCCTACCACCCTAGGTCTGCTGTTCCTTAGACTGCTCCCAGGACGTGGTGTGCGAGTGCTGGACACTGAGAAGCCTCCAGGATGAGGCTAGTGGCCGATTCCCGCCTTGATGCAGCTGCAGTCTGAATTAGGCGCCACCGCAGTATCTGGCCCTGGGATTCGTGCTACTGGTGCTATGGACAGAGATGGGGGCTGCCACAGCTGCTATGGGGCTAAGCAGCCGATTCCCGCCCTCTTGCAGCTATGGGACCGACCACCTGACTTAGGTGCCTTGGAGGCGTCTGGCCCTGGGGTCTTTGCTGCTGGTGTCTGAGGGCAGGGTCAGGGCTGCCACTACTACTGCCGTGCGCCATGCGCAGGTGCCAGCTGCAGCTGAGTCCAAAGCAGATGCTGGCAGGGCTGGTCTGAGGCTGCCCAAGGGTGGGTGGTGCACCACCCTTCCACCCTAGGGTCCTTTTTCCTAGACCAGCGCCCAGATTGTGGGGTCGTGGGCGTTGGACACTGTGCAGCCATGAGGATCTGGTCGGGCGCAGATTCCTGCCCTCCTGCGCTGAGAGGCCAACCTCCTAACACGCGCTGCAGTGACCTCTGGCTCTGCGGTCCGCGCTCCTGCTGGAGCCGGCAGAGACCAGAGCTGCCACCGCTGCTGCTTCCAGGAGTGTGCAGGTGGCAGCTGCCGCTAAGCCTGCGGCGGAGGATGGCAGGGCTTGTTCCAGAAGGCCTGAGGGTCCCCGAGTGCACCGCCTCCCACTAAGGTCCAGTCTTCCTTGCCGCGCCCAGAGAGTGGGATTACGGCGTTGAGCACAGTGCAGGCGCTGGGATGGGGTTGAGTGCAGGTTTCCCCCTTCTGGCTGCTGGGGGCCGACCGCCTGAGTTAGGGCACGCGGCGGCTTTTGGTCATGGGGTCTGCACTGCCGGTGGCCTGCACAGGGTTGGGGGCTGCCACAGCTGCTATAGTTCACCGTGTGCATGTGGCAGCCGCCCCTGAGCCCATCGCTGAGGCTGCAGGGCTGGTCCGGTCCCAGACGGCTTGAGGGTCATTTGCCCGCACCCAGAGCACCGGTGGCGGGCGCTGGGCACTGTGCAGCCTCCAGGAATCCGCTGAAGGGGTTCCAGCTCTCCTGCAGCTGTGGGCCGACTGCCTGACTTTGGCCACTAGGTGGCCTCTGGCTGTAGGGTTTCGGGGCCGCTGGTGTCGCAGGGAGTGTCCAGGTTTGCCAACGCTGCCCACAGGCCCACCATGGCCTGACTAAATGGTCGCACTGCTCATACATCCACTTTTAAAAATCGGTTGAACATGGAACATAATCATTCATATTTTATCCATTTGCATGTATTCAATAACATCCTTTCCCTGTTCTCGTCTCTGCTTTACAGCCTTTTTCTTTAAAGAATGACTGTTTCCATGTTTTATATCCACAGAACTTCTGTTTTTTCCTGTCGGAGCCCAAGGAGCAAGGGCAGAATGAGAACATGATGTTTCTTACAGACATGAGGCTGCAGCACAGAAATTGCAAGAAATGTCAGTCATAAAGTGTCCAAGTGCATTTTAAATTGATGGTTATTAAAATCCTTCTTTATCTATAGGGGATCTAAAAAATTAAACAACTCATAATTTAAACACAGTTGCCAGGTAGCCTGAGTCAAAAATCAGGAAGGCTCCGTGGTCTGAAGTCTCCTAGTGCTCACCTTGGTGAAGGTCTAGTTGCCTAACGGATTGGTGTAATGAAGTCATTCTAACACAAGCAAAACACACTCCCTTAGTTGTCAAAAAATCAGAAATAGAAAAACAAAGGAGAATAAAATATTGACAGGAGAGAAAAATGAAGAGTTACTTGGAGATTTGAAGAGGTGAAATGGACAAAAAGTAAATTTAGCAATTAGAATTTAAAGTCAGTGGATAATTAAGTCGAATAATTTATTCTTATGTCCATGTATTTTGGTTTTAAAGTTTTGATTAATACTCAACACTAATTTCTAATGAATTAGAATATTTTCACATTGTCTATTTTTACCAGTGAGCTTGTAATAAAAATCCACTAGTAATCTTAGTACACCAAAAAAGCCCATAGAATAAACTGATTTTTAAAGAGTCACATTTTATTCAATGTCGATTTATACATTGTTACTAGCAATAAACTCTTTTATCTTTAATTTTGAGAAGTTTTACAAATACAGAAAAGTAGAATGACTAATAGAGCCAGTAGCCAGGACACAGATTTGGAAAAATAGGTTTAATTGGTTGTTACACTGTGTTATGTCATACATTTCACTTATTTTCATCAAATAAAAATCAGAATTTATAAAATGTTGATTAAAAGGAAAACATTCTGAGTAAAGTTTAGTCCCTGTTTCCTCCTCCAAATCTTTTTGTTCTACACTAACAGGTCAGGATAAGTATGGATGGGGAGGCTGGAAAAGGGGCATACTTCCCCATGCGGTTCCCAGAGCCATCTTCTCCAAGCAGGACTTGGGGAACATCCTTCTCCATCCAGGACCTGAAGGATGTCCTTCTCCACCCAGGATTTGGGCGGTGTCTTATCCACCCAGGACTTGAGGGGGATCCTATTCCATTCAGGAGTAGGGGAAATTCTTCTTCATCTGGACTTGGGGGGCATCCTTCTCCATTTAAGTCTTGTGGGGCATCTTTCTCCATCCAGGATTGGGGTCTGTCCTTCTCCATATAGGACTTGGGGGCATCCTTCTCCATTCAGGACTGGGGGTTGTCCTTCTCCATGTAGAACTAGGGGGCATCCTTCTCCATTCAGGACTTGAAGGACCATCTTTCTCCATCCAGGACCTGGGGACCATCTTTCTCCATCCAGGACTTGGGGGACATCATTTTCATCCAGTAACTAGGGGGCATCCATCTCCATCCAGGACTGAGGGGGGCATCCTTCTCCATCTAGGACTGGGGGGCATCCTCCTCCATCCAGTATTGGGGATCATCCTCCTCCATCCAGGACCTGAGGGGTGTCCTTTTCTGCACTTCCCCGGATGGCAGCCTTTCCTGTGCAGTCATTCAGGAAGTCAGGCTGACACATGTTGTCATCTTGAACTCTGGCATCTCATCTCTATTCTAGGTGAATCCCTTCATGTTTATAGTGATTTACCATTAAATCACTGTGCCGTTTTTTCCTAAAATATATGGGGTGTGTTTTTTGTTCTGACATCTGTTAGTCCTTTGGTCCCTAGCTCCAGTTTTTTTGTAATTTCTTTTGCAACCTAATATGGGTCCCATTTAGTATTACCTATACTAGAAAATGACGTATATTCAGCATTTGTTGTGATTTTAAAATCTTTTATAAACACATAACATCTTTGTCTATTTCCCGTTTAAATTCAGAAGTATGAGTTCCAGCGTCCCTCTCTAGACCTGCTGTTCCTGTTAGTTTCTTTGTATGTCCTGGAGGCGAGGCCAGCGTTGGACTTGACATTGCTTCACCTACTCAGTTCTATGGTCCCTCCATGTGCAGTGTCTATCCTGTTATTATTTCTTCCTTAAATTTTATTTGAACTAAAATTAATTTTGTGGTAGCAGCTTGCTTTCTGTGAATATTTACTTAAAATTTTTATTCCCATTATTTTTCTTTCTTTAATTTGAAAGTGCTGCTTTGTTACTGATAATTTTCTATTTTAATGTATGAGGTTAATCCCTCTATGTTTGGTAGGAAAAAGTGATATATTTGAACTTATTTCTATCATTTGATTTTGGATTTTATATCCCAAAGCTTTATCCTCAATTCTCTTTTCCTTTTTTCAGATTTCTTTTCTTTTCCTTTTTTGGGGGAGGCAGGGGATGGAGTTTTGCTCTTGTTGCCTAGGCTGGAGTGCAACGGGGTGATCTCGGCTCACCACAACCTCTGCCTCTCAGGTTCAAGCGATTCTTCTGCCATAGCCTCCGAGTAGCTGGGATTACAAGTATGTGCTACCACACCTGGCTAATTTTGTATTTTTAGTACAGACAAGTTTCTCCATGTTGGTCAGGCTGGTCTCGAACTCCCGATCTCAGGTGATCCACCCACCTTGGTCTCCCAAAGTGCTGGGATTACAGGCATGAGCCACTGTGCCCAGACTTCCAGATTTATTTTCAATCAGTGTTTCATTTTCCACTTCCTTCCTATGCTGGCTTTTAGGTTTTCCAGACTATTTACCTTCATTTACTGTCAAAAATTCTTCTGGGAACTTATGAGTTGTCAACCAATATTGTAAGCACATTGGATATTGCTGTTTTTCTCCTGGTGCTCTGGTCATAATCTCTCCTATTAATACCTGGTAGTCCTATTGTTGTAGTTATTTTTTCTATTAATTTCTGAGATATAATAATTAAAATTGTCAAATTGTGGATTTATGCATTTATCTTTTTAATTCAATAACTTTTGCCTCGTGTATTTTGTTATTTTTCTTAGGTGCATACATGCTTATTAGGTTTCCTAAGCAAATTGACTCATTAGCATAAAACATCCTTCTTTATCCCTGTTGATGCTTGTCTTTCTTGTAGTCTGTCTTATCTGCCATTAATACACTGGCTGCAGTTTTTGATGACAAAGATTTGCATGGTGTATATTTGTCTGTCTTTTCAGTTTGAATCTATTTGTATCTTTATCTCATAAGTGTATTCTTTTTAAAAGCTGATATTGAGGTTTCCTTTTTACCTACTTTGACAGTCTCTGTTCTTCCTTCCTGGTCTTCTTCTTGATTATTATAGTTTTCATTTGTTTGTTTGTTTGTTTGTTGTTTTATGGGGTTTTCTTTTTTTGGTATAGTTTTTGTATCTTGTGTTTTTTTTAACTATGACTATTTATTTTTAGTGAGTTCTTTAGAAATTAAAATAAAAATACTTAAAAGTATATTAAATATCATAACACTGTATATAAAATATAAAAATCTTACCTTACCCTCCTCCTTCCTCTCATCTTTTGTGCCATGTTGTCATAGATTTTTCTTCTGCACATGTTGTAATTCCTGGAGGATGTCATTAAAACAGTAATTTCCCCTCCACGTGTTTACTATTTTTGGCACACTTTCATCATTTCTGAGAACTAGAATTTCCAATCGTTATCATTTTTCTTCAACCTGAACAGGTTTCTTTTGCATTTTTTTTGTTTGGGTGTGATGGCAACACATTCTCTCAGACTTTCTTTAATTGAAAATGTACTTTTCTCAACTTCAGTTCTGAGGGCGGCTTCAGCAAGTTCAGAATTATAGGGACACCTTTGACTTTGAACAGCATGAAGTCTCTGCTCAGCAGTGCTCTGGGCACCATCTAACATATTATTATATCTAGTTGTGTCAAATCTGTCATCGGCCATAGAACCTTTTGACAGGTGCTTCCTGTTGGTTCAGTTCTAAGTATTTCATAGTCTACAGAGATATGGAGAAGTAGCAGTGCTAGCAAAAGTACCAGTAAAAGCAGGATAGGCCCTAAAATAATTAAGAAGCCATTGCATGCACACACATGAACATTTGACTTCAGCTAAAATGCTTTCAAGTGTACCATTTTATCTTTACACAAGGTTATAATACAAACTAAAATTTTAAAAATATTTTCACTTTACATATGTGAAAACTGCAGCTCAAAGAATTTAACAGACATGACTGAAATCCCATAACTAGGTAAAGATGGTCAAATCTGGAGCCCACATGTCTCGGTCCCCCACACCCTGTTACAGAGAGTGCAAGGCTTCACCAGGAAGCTCTTTCGGCTCAAGGATTAGCTCTGGGGAAGTGCAGCAGGCAGGCCTGCTTTGCATCCTTTCTCCAGCAGAAATCCTATGTTTGTTTCAAGTTTCTAGTTCTTTTTGTTTTGTTTTGTTTCTTACCAGCATGGCTCTGGGAGTTATTTACACAATTTAATTTTAAAAGAGACAGTCCCCATCACTAAGCTTCCTTGGAAACTTATCATGCAAAAAATAAAAATAATAAATGCTGGTAGATGAGAAACTTCTGCAAAATTATTTTATATATATAATAATGTAACTAAATAAATATGTGTATTACAGTAATAATTTATTACTGTAATTTTCTTGCCAGATTTGAAGGCAATTTTTTAAAACTCTCCACATGTGGTTTACTGTGGACCAAACACTGGCAGCTTCAGGCTTACAATCTGCTGACAAACCCTTCTTACTTAGTTCCTTCACTTGAAGAATGTGAGCATGCACTGCTTATGTGCCTGGCAAGCATGCAAAACCACTCAGGAGAAGGACAGTGGCCACTCAGGTCATCAGGTGAACTTGTGACGGGGCCATCAAGAGTCTGCACTTGAGCTCCAGAGAATGAAATTCCCACTATCAACCTATTTTCCATTTCCACCCAATGCCCTGCCCCTGCTCCAAATCAAGGTCTCTGCCTCTTAGAAATGCTTGATTTTCAGTATTGCTAAACAGGGGTCAAAGAACAAACTGAACAAAGGAACAAATAAAGCCTTTAACACAGTGAGCAAAGACACAGCACCCACCCCTTCCCCGGGCCCTGCAACAGCTCCAGAGCTGCACAGCTGCTCCCAGAGCCTGAGCACGGACCTGAGCTCTGGTGCATGGATCTCAACAATGCCATTTCTTCCCTCTGTGTCAAAAAAGCATCTAGAAATTGGATTCATTTACTTGGGACATAAAATAATGTATACCTATAGTTTTGTCCCAGAACTGTTTAAACTGGCATGCTGCCTGCCACAATACAGTTCTCCCCCTGAATCAGGAGCTCAGATGGGGGAAGCTGGCAGGGCTGGAGGCCTGGGGGTCACAGGTGCTTGGAGGGGAGAGAAAAGCACCACAGAGAGCCAGGCAGGCCCTGCCTACAAGTCACATTTTTAGGGGTCTAGTGGTCTGTGCAGGCTGGGAGATGATCTCTAAAGGGAAGGCAATATTGCCCCACATCTCCCACACCAAAACAGAAAGTACAGGTGGTCAGTCCCAGGGCTCACCTACCCTTTGCCGGGGTCATGAGCTAGGCCCAGTCTGCACCCTCCACACAACCATCAAGGGGACTGCCTGCCAGCCTGGGACAACTGCACCGGGCCCTGATGCCCTGGAAGAACAGGGTTGCATTTAACGGAAACAGCTAAACCTGCAGGGATGAGCTTGCCTTTCCCCAGGGCCATGGGATGGTTTATAGAAAGTTCTACCCATCAGGACGAGACCTCACATGGCACCATCAGAGGAATTGATACCATGCCACAGAGGGAGGAAGAGGGCACATGCCATAGGTCTGCTGGTCACAGCACACACACACGCTCCTGAGAACTTCAGAACCAGCAGTGTGGCTCAGGTGCCAGGTCAGGATGTGGGAGGACACAGCGTCTGGGTGAATCTGTCACCTTTGCTAGCTGCCTTGTCCCACCAGGTAGAAGATGTGGCAATGGGAGCACAGCGGCAGGAAGCCCAGTGTCCCCCAACCTTCCACCTCACACCCAGGACCTCTGAGGTGCATCTATATCCTGCACATCTAGGCTCTGAAAAGCAGGAGGTCCTGGTTTCCACAGCTGTGGAGCTTCTAGACAGGACAGAGCCAGGTTCTCTGAAAAAACAAGCTCTGGGTGCTGCTTTGTCCTCAGGCTGCTCCTCCATGGGACCTGTGGGCAGAAAAAATGTGTACCACCTGGACCATGGTGTCAGCAGAAGCAGGGCTGTGCTGCCTGGGGAAGGAGGGGCTCTACGCAAGCGCCTCTCAGTACACAGCATTTGATGGTATGTGGACAAGTGCGGGAGCCCTAGACCAAGGACTCTGTGGTGACCAAGACTCAGGACCCCTTGGGGTGAGGGCCTGGGTTACACCACCAGGGGGTCACCCAGACCCTCAGCAGAAGGTGGAGGGGGTGGTGATCATTAGCTTTGCGACCCTGAAATAGACGGCAGCCACAGGACATAGGGTTCATTGAACTCACCTTGTGTAACTATTGCCCAGGAAAAGGCCCAGAATTTAAAAAAGACGAGGCCCCTGGCAGTGCAGTGTTGGATGGGGCCCACCCCCTGGGGCACACCTGAACCTCCCCCAGGGCCTTGGCTGTGAGCTTTGATTATAGACACACGTATGCCATGGCCCCTTCAGACTGCTCCCTTCACCTCTGAAAAACCAGACAGGATGCTTCTGTTCCTGGAAATGTGAATGCCCTTCATGTGTTTTTTACTTTGACTATAAACTCAACTGCAACCAAAATATAGACTCCCACACAATAATAATGGGCGTCTTTAACACCCCACTGTGAACATTAGGCAGAATCAATGAGTCAGAAAGTTAACAAGGATATCCAGGAATTGAACTCAGCTCTGCACCAAGCAGACCTAACAGACATCTACAGAACTATCCACCAAAATGAACAGAATATACATTCTTCTTAGCACCACACAGCACTTATTCCAAAATTGACCACATAGTTGGAAGTAAAGCTCTCCTCAGCAAATGTAAAAGAACAGAAATTATAACAAACTGTCTCTCAGACCACAGTGCAATCAAACTAGAACTCAGGATTAAGAAACTCACTCAAAACCGCTCAATTACATGGAAACTGAACAACCTGCTCCTGAGTGACTACTGGGTACATAACGAAATGAAGGCAGAAATAAAGATGTTCTTTGAAACCAATGAGAACAAAGACACAACATACCATAATCTCTGGGACACATTTAAAGCAGTGTATAGAGGGAATTAATAGCACTAAATGCCCACAAGAGAAAGCAGGAAAGATCCAAAATTGATACCCTAACATCACAATTAAAAGAACTAGAAAAGCAAAGCAAACACATTCAAAAGCAAGCAGAAGACAAGAAATAAGTAAGATCAGAGCACAACTGAAGGAAATAGAGACACAAAAAACCCTTAAAAAAAATCAATGAATCCAGGAGCTGGTTTTTTGAAAAGGTCAACAAAATTGATAGACCGCTAGCAAGACTAATAAAGAAGAAAAGAGAGAAGAATCAAATAGATGCAATAAAAAATGATAAAGGGTATATCACCACTGATCCCACAGAAATACCAACTACCATCAGAGAATACTATAAACACCTCTACGCAAATAAACTAGAAAATCTAGAAGAAATGGATAAATTCCTTGACACATACACCCTCCCAAAGACTAAACCAGGAAGAAGTTCAATCTCTGAATAGACCAATATCAGGCTCTGAAATTGAGGCAATAATTAATAGCCTCTCTCTGGGAATGGGCAGGCCTGGGTCCAGTCCACAGGGCCCCTCGCGGGCCCTGACGCAGGATGGAGTTGAGGCGGGGGCAGCGCGGGACCCCAGGGCCCCTGCCTGCCTCCTAGGGAGCCCCGTTACCCAGGCAGCCCTGGTGAGGCTGTGGGTGTCTGGGCCATAGCGAGGCCCCCGGGCTCCCACAGGACAGATGCGGACAGTGAGGCTGGGGAGGCCCTGCTGCCCTCCGGACTGTCCCTCCAGCCTCCAGCTTTCTGTGGTTCTTTGGACCCCCTCTGCAGAGGAGCGGGGGAGCCCACCCTGGATCCTGGGACGCCGAGCTTCAGGGACCCCAGAGCTCTAGCGAGGCTGCTTCCTTTGCGGATGGTGAAGCTGAGGTCCAGAGGAGGGCAGGGGCAGGTCCCGGGAGCTCCCTAGGCAAAGGGAGCTGATCTCGGGGAGGGGGTCACAGGGATCGCTCCTGCGACTTCTAGGGCCCGAAAGCTGGGGAGGACGAGAGACCAGGGGCCTTTCGTCGTCCCCTGGGGCTGGGCAGAGGCTCAGTCTGTGCCGCAACCCAAAGCTGCTTCTGGCAAGTCAGAGCTGCGGTCCCTTTAAGAGGGGGTGGAGCTTCAACCTGGCACGAGGGACGCTGCCGGCGTGCGGGTCCCTACGGAAGCTGAGGCTGCACTTCCTGCGAGGCCCCTGAAGCAGCAGCGTTGTGGTCAGAGCGAGCTTCGGAGAAGCGGTGGTGGGTACTGTGATGGTGGAGTAGGAGGCAGGTCTCCGCGGTAAGTGGCGGGGGCGTGGACCCCACCGGGAAACCCCCCCAGCTCCTTCCCTGCGTCTCCCTGTTTTCGTGCCCTCACTTCTTCGTGGGCATCTGGGCCCGAGTCCTCCGCGTGGGGGCGGTTGTTGGGTCCTGGCTACTGCAGCGTCCGCACCCCGGCCGGGAAGGCTATGCCAGTGTCCGACCCACGTCCAGCGTATAGGAGCGCCCTAGCCCAGAGCTGGCGGTGAAACGCGGGACCTGGGTCCCTCCGAGCCCCAGGGGCCTCTGAGCTGGAGTCTAGGATTATTTTTGATGCCTCAGCACCTTTAAAAAGAGACCTCGCTAGAGCAAGGGACATCTGTAGTTTCAGTTCTTTGAGGAGTCTCCAGCTATTTAGCTGTTTTCCATGGTGTGTATCCTATT
>NW_022097463.1:0-2160 GCF_006542625.1 Nomascus leucogenys
GTGGAAAAAGGAATATTTCAAATAAAAACTACACAGAAGCAATCTGTGAAACTTCTTACTGTTCTGTGCATTCAACTAACAGAGTTGAACCTTAGTTTTGATTGAGCAGTTCTGAAACACTCTTTCTGTAGAAAATGCAAGTGGACATTCAGGGCGCTAAGAGGCCTATAGTGGAAAAAGGAATATTTCAAATAAAAACTACACAGAAGCAATCTGTGAAACTTCTTACTGTTCTGTGCATTCAACTAACAGAGTTGAACCTTAGTTTTGATTGAGCAGTTCTGAAACACTCTTTCTGTAGAAAATGCAAGTGGACATTCAGGGCGCTAAGAGGCCTATAGTGGAAAAAGGAATATTCAAATAAAAACTACACAGAAGCAATCTGTGAAACTTCTTACTGTTCTGTGCATTCAACTAACAGAGTTGAACCTTACTTTTGATTGAGCAGTTCTGAAACACTCTTTCTGTAGAAAATGCAAGTGGACATTCAGGGCGCTAAGAGGCCTATAGTGGAAAAAGGAATATTTCAAATAAAAACTACAAGAAGCATCTGTGAAACTTCTTACTGTTCTGTGCATTCAACTAACAGAGTTGAACCTTACTTTTGATTGAGCAGTTCTGAAACACCCTTTCTGTAGAAAATGCAAGTGGACATTCAGGGCGCTAAGAGGCCTATAGTGGAAAAAGGAATATTCAAATAAAAACTACACAGAAGCATCTGTGAAACTTCTTACTGTTCTGTGTTCAACTAACAAGTTGAACCTTACTTTTGATTGAGCAGTTCTGAAACACTCTTTCTGTAGAAAATGCAAGTGGACATTCAGGGCGCTAAGAGGCCTATAGTGGAAAAAGAATATTCAAATAAAAACTACACAGAAGCATCTGTGAAACTTCTTCTGTTCTGTGCATTCAACTAACAGAGTTGAACCTTACTTTTGATTGAGCAGTTCTGAAACACTCTTTCTGTAGAAAATGCAAGTGGACATTCAGGGCGCTAAGAGGCCTATAGTGGAAAAAGGAATATTTCAAATAAAAACTCACAGAAGCAATCTGTGAAACTTCTTACTGTTCTGTGCATTCAACTAACAGAGTTGAACCTTAGTTTTGATTGAGCAGTTCTGAAACACTCTTTCTGTAGAAAATGCAAGTGGACATTCAGGGCGCTAAGAGGCCTATAGTGGAAAAAGGAATATTCAAATAAAAACTACACAGAAGCAATCTGTGAAACTTCTTACTGTTCTGTGCATTCAACTAACAGTTGAACCTTATTTTGATTGAGCAGTTCTGAAACACTCTTTCTGTAGAAAATGCAAGTGGACATTCAGGGCGCTAAGAGGCCTATAGCGGAAAAAGGAATATTCAAATAAAAACTCACAGAAGCAATCTGTGAAACTTCTTACTGTTCTGTGCATTCAACTAACAGAGTTGAACCTTACTTTTGATTGAGCAGTTCTGAAACACTCTTTCTGTAGAAAATGCAAGTGGACATTCAGGGCGCTAAGAGGCCTATAGTGGAAAAAGGAATATTTCAAATAAAAACTCACAGAAGCAATCTGTGAAACTTCTTACTGTTCTGTGCATTCAACTAACAGAGTTGAACCTTAGTTTTATTGAGCAGTTCTGAAACACTCTTTCTGTAGAAAATGCAAGTGGACATTCAGGGCGCTAAGAGGCCTATAGTGGAAAAAGAATATTTCAAATAAAACTACACAGAAGCAATCTGTGAAACTTCTTACTGTTCTGTGCATTCAACTAACAGAGTTGAACCTTAGTTTTGATTGAGCAGTTCTGAAACACTCTTTCTGTAGAAAATGCAAGTGGACATTCAGGGCGCTAAGAGGCCTATAGTGGAAAAAGAATAGTTCAAATAAAAACTACACAGAAGCATCTGTGAAACTTCTTACTGTTCTGTGCATTCAACTAACAGAGTTGAACCTTACTTTTATTGAGCAGTTCTGAAACACTCTTTCTGTAGAAAATGCAAGTGGACATTCAGGGCGCTAAGAGGCCTATAGTGAAAAAGTATATGTTCAAATAAAAACTACAAGAAGCATCTGTGAAACTTCTTCTGTTCTGTGCATTCAACTAACAGAGTTAACCTTACTTTTGATTGAGCAGTTCTGAAACACCTTTCTGTAGAAAATGCAAGTGGACATTCAG
>NW_022097464.1:0-25029 GCF_006542625.1 Nomascus leucogenys
ACAGAAGCATTCTGGGAAAGTTCTTTCTGATCTGTGTTGAAGTAAGGGAGTAGAACCTTACTTTTGATTGAGGAGTTTGAAACACTCTTTCTGTAGAAACTGCAAGTGGCTATTTTGAGCCTAAGAGGCCTATAGTGGAAAAAGGAATATCTTCAAATAAAAACTACACGGAAGGATTCTGTGAAACTACTTTCTGATCTCGGCATTCAACTAACACAGTTTAACATTACTTTTGATTGAGCAGCTTTGAAACTCTTTTTCTGAGAAACAGCAAGTGGACATCGGAGCCTTAAGAGGCCTACAGTGGAAAAAGGAATATCTTCAAATAAAAACTACATGAAGCATTCTGTGAAACTCTATATCTGTGCATTCAACTAACAGAGTTGAACGTTTGTTGAGGAGTTTGAAACACTCTTTCTGTAGAAATTGCAAGTGGATAATTGGAGCCTAAGAGGCCTACAGTGCAAAAGGAATATCTTCAATAAAAACTACACAGAAGCATTCTGTGAAAATATTTTCTGATCTGTGTATTTAAATAAGAGAGTTGAAACTTACCTTTGATTGAGCAGTAATGAAACACTCTTTCTGTAGAAACTGCAAGTGGACACTCGGAGCGCTAAGAGGCCCATAGTGGAAAAAGGAAAATCTTCAAATAAAAACTACACAGAAGCATTCTGTGAAACTTCTTTCTGATCTGTGCATTCAACTAACAGAATTCAACCTTACTTTTGACAGAGCACTTCTGAAACACACTTTCTGTAGAAACTGCAAGTGGACATTCGGAGCGCTAAGAAGTCTGTAGTGGAAAAAGGCATATCTTTTAATAAAAACTACACAGAAGCATTCTGTGAAACTTCCTTGTCATCTGTGCGTTCAAGTAACAGAGTTGAACCTTACTTTTCATTGCGCAGTTCTGAAGGACTCTATCTGTAGAAACTGCAAGTGGACATTCGGAGCACTAAGAGGCCCATGGTGGAAAAAGGAATACCTTCAATAAAAACTACACAGAAGCATTCTGTGAAACTATTTTCTTATGTGTTGCCTTCAACAAACCAAGTTCGACCTTACTTTTGGTTAAGCAGTCCTGAAACACTATTTCTGTAGAAACTACAAGTGGACATTCGGAGTGCTAATGGGCCAATGGTGGAAAAAGGAGTATCTTCACATAAAAAGAAGACAGAAGCATTCTGAGAAACTTCTTTCTGATCGGTGCGTTCAACTAACCGGGTTGAAGCTAACTTTTGACTGAGCAGTTCTGAAACACTGTTTCTGTAGAAACTAGCAGTGGACATTCAGAGCGCTAAGAGGCCTATAGTGGAAAAAGGAATATCTTCAAATAAAAATTACACAGAAGCATTCTGTGAAACTTCTCTGTGATCTGTGCATTCAACTAACGGAGTTGAAACTTACTTTCGATAGTGGAGTTTTGAAACACAGTTTTTGTAGAAACTGCAAGTGGATATGTGGAGCACTAAGGGGCCTACAGGGGAAAAAGGAACATCTTCATATAAAAACTACACAGAAGCTTTCTGTGAAACTTCTTTCTGATCTGAGCATTCAACTAACATGGTTGAACCTTACTTTTGACTGTGGAGTTCTGAAACATTCTTTCTGTCGAAACTGCAAGGGGAAATTTGGAGCGCTAAGAGGCCTTTAGTGGAAGAAGGAATATTTTCAAACAAAAACTCTACAGAAATATTCTGTGAAAATCCTTTCTAATCTGTGCACTCAACTGGCAGAGTTCAACCTTACCTTAGATTGAGCAGTTCTGAAACACTCTGTAGAAACTGCAAGTGGACGTTCGGAGCGCTAAGAGGCCTACTGTGGAAAAAGTAATATCTTCAAATAAAAACTACACAGAAGCATTCTGTGAAAACACTTTCTGATCTGTGCACTCAACTAACAGAGTTGAACCTTACTATTGATTGAGGAGTTGTGAAACACTCTTTCAGTAGAAACTGCAAGTGGATATTTGGAGCACTAAGAGGCCTATAGAGGAAAACGAAATATATTCAAGTAAAAACTACACAGAAGCATTCTGTGCAAATTCTTTATGATATTTGCATTCAACTAACAGAGTTGAACTTAAATTTTGATTGAACAGTTCTGAAACTGTCTGTATAAACTGCAAGTGGACATTCGGAGTGCTAAGAGGCCTAATGTGAAAAAAGAAATACCTCCAAATAAAAACTACACAGAAGCATACTGTGAAACCTCTTTCTGATCTGTGAATTCAACTAACAGAGTTGAACTTTACTTTTGATTGTCGAGTTTTGAAACAGTTTCTGTAGAATCTGCAAGTGGATATTTGGAGCACTAAGAGGCCTATAGAGGAAAAAGGAATATCTTCATATAAAAACTACACAGAAGCATTCTGTGAAACTTCTTTCTGATCTGTGCATTCAACTAACAGAGTTGATCCTTACTTTTGATTGAGCAGTTCTGAAACTCTCTTTCTGTAGAAACTGAAAGTGGGCATTCACAACGCTAAGAGGCCAAAAGTGGAAAAAGTAGTATCTTCCAATGAAAACTGCAGAGAAGCATTCTGTGAAACACCTTACTGATCTGTGCATTCAACTAATACAGTTGAAAGTTACTTTTGATTGAGGAGTTTTGAAACACTCTTTCTGTAGAAACTGCAGGTGGATATTTGGAGCAATAAGATGCCTATAGGGGAAAAAGGAACATCTTCAAATTAAAACTACACAGAAACATTCTGTGAAACTTCTTTCTGATCTGTGCTTTCAACTAACAGAAATCAATCTTACTTTTCATTGAGCAGCCCTTAGACACTCTTTCTGTAGAAACTGCAAGTGGAAACTCAGAGTGCTAAGTGGCTTTTAGTGGAAAAAGGCATATCTTCAAATAAAAACTACACAGAAGCATTCTGTGAAACTTCTTTCTGATCTGTGCATTCAACGAACAGAGTTGAAGCTAAATTTTGATTGAACAGTTCTGAAACACTCTTTCTGTAGAAACAGCAAGTGGACATTCAGAGGGCTAAGAGGCCAATTGTGGAAAAAGGAATATCTTCAAATAAAAACACAGAAGGATTCTGTGAAACTTCATTCTGATCTGTGCTTTCAAGTAACAGAGTTGAACCTTACTTTTCATTGAGCAGTGGTGAAACACTCTTCCAGTAGAAACTGCAAGTGGATGTTTGGAGCACTAAGAGGCCTATAGTGGAAAAAGGATTATCTTCAAATAATAACTACACAGAAGCATTCTGTGAAACTTCTTTCCGATCTGTGCATTCAACAAACAGAGTTCAACCTTACATTTGATTGAGCAGTTCTGAAACACTCCTTCTGTACAAACTGCAAGTGGATAATCGGAGCGCAAAGCGGCCTATACTGGAAAAAGGAATATCTTCAAATAAATACTAAACAGAAGAATTCTGTGAAATTTCTTTCTGATCTGTGCATTACACTAACAGAGTTGAACCTTACTTTCGATTGAGCAGTTCTGAAACACTCTTTCTGTAGAAACTGCAAGCGGACATTCGGAGCGTTAAGAGGCCTATAGTGGAAAAGGAATATCTTCAAATAAAAACTACACAGAAGAATTCTGTGAAACTTCTTTCTTATCTGTGCTTTCAGCTAACAGACTTGAACCTTACTTTTGATTGAGGAGTTTTGAAACACTCTTTTTCTAGAAACTGCAAGTGGATATTTGGAGCACGAGTAGGCCTATAGAGGAAAACGGTATATATTCAAATGAAAACTACACAGAAGCATTCTGTGAAACTTCTTTCTGATCTGTGCATTCAACTAACAGTGTTGATCCTTTCTTTGGATTGTGCAGTACTGAAACACTCTTTCTGTAGAAGCTGCAAGTGGACATTCATAGCGCTAAGAGGCCTACAGTGGAAAAAGGAATATCTTCAAATAAAAACTGCACAGAAGGATTCTGTGAAACTTCTTTCTGTTCTGTGCATTCAACTAACATAGTTGAACCTAACTTTTGTTTGAGTAGTTCTGATACTCTCTTTCTGTAGAAACTGCAAGTGGACATTCGGAGCGCTGACTGGCCTACTGTGGAAAAAAGAATATCTTCAAATAAAAAGTACACAGAAGGATTCTGTGAAACTTGTTTCTGATCTGTGCATTCAACTAAAAGATTTGAACCCTACTTTTCATTGAGCAGTTCTGAAATACTCTATCTGTAGAAACTGCAATTGGACATTCGGGGCCCTACGAGGCCAATAGTGGGAAAAGGAATATCTTCAAATAAAAACTACACAGAAGCATTCAGTGAAACTTCTTTCTGATCTGTGTATTCAACTAACAGAGTTGAACCTTACTTTTCCTTGCACAGTTCTGAAACACTCTTTCTGTAGAAACTGCATGTGGTCATTCGTAGCGCTAAGAGGCCTATGGTGGGAAAAGGAGTATCTTCAAATAAAAACAACACAGAAACATTCTGCAAAACTTCTTTCTGATCTGTGCATTAAACTAAGTGGGTTGAACCTTACTTTAGATTGAGCAGTTCTGAAATAGTCTTTCTGTAGAAACTGCAAGTGGACATTCGGAAAAGTTAGAGGCCTATAGTGAAAAAGGAATATCTTCAAATAAAAACTTACACGGAAGCATTCTGTGAAACTTCTTTCTGATCTGTGCATTCAACTAACAGAGATGAACCTTACTTTTGATTTAGCAGTTCGGAAACACTCTTTCTGTAGAGACTGCAAGTGGACATTCAGAGCGCTGAGAGGCCTATGGTGGAAAAAGAAATAACTTCAAATAAAAATAACACAGAAGCATTCTGTGAAACTTCTTTCTGATCTGTGCATTCAACTAACAGAGTGGAACCTTCCTTTTCATTGAGCAGTTCCGAAACACTCCTTCAGTAGAAACTGCAAGTTGACATTCGGAGCGCTAAGAGGCCTATAGTGGAAAAAGGAATATCTTCAAATAAAAACTACACAGAAGCATTCTGTGAAACTTCTTTCTGATCTATGCATTCAACTAACAGATTTGAACCTTACTTTTCATTGAGCAGGTCTGAAACACTCATTATGTAGAAAATGAAATTGGACATTTGGAGTGCTAAGAGGCCAATAGTGGAAAAATGTATATCTTCAAACATAAACAACACGGAACCATTCTGTGAAACTTGTTTCTGATCTGTGCATTCAACTAACATAGTGCAACCTTACTTTTCATTGAGCAGGTCTGAAACACTCTTTCTGTGGAAACTGCAAGTGGAGATTTGGAGCGCTAAGAGGCCTATAGTGAAATAGGAATATCTTCAAATAAAAACTACACAGAAGCACCCTTTGAAGCTTCTTTCTGATCTGTGCATTCAACTAGCAGAGTGGAACCTTCCTTTAGATTGAGCAGTTCCGAAACAGTCTTTCAGTGGAAAGTGCAAGTGGACATTCGGAGCGTTAAGAGCCTATGGTGGAAAAAGGAATATCTTAAAATAAAAACTATACAGAAGCATTCTGTGAAACATCTTTCTGATCTGTGCATTCAACAAACAGAACTGAACCTTACTTTTAATTGAGCAGTTTTGAAACACTCTGTAGAAACTGAAAGTGGACATTCAGAGCGCTAAGATGCCTATGGTTTTAAAAAGGAACATCTTCAAATAAAAACAACACAGAAGCATTCTGCGAAACCGCTTTCTGATGTGTGCATTCAACTAACAGGAATTATCCTTACTTTTGACTGAGCAGTTCTGAAACACTCTTTCTGTTGAAACTGCAAGTGGACATTTCTAGCGCTTAGAGGCCTATAGTGGAAAAGAAATATCATCAAATAAAAACTACACAGAAGCGTTCTGGAAACGTCTTTCCGCTCTGTGCATTCAACTAAGAGATTTGAACCTTACATTTGATTGAGGAGTTTTGAAACTATCTTTCTGTAGAAACTGCAAGTGGATGTTTGGAGCGCCAAGAGGCCTGTAGTGGAAAAAGTAATATCTTCAAATCAGAGCAACACAGAAGCATTCTGTGAAACTTCTTTCTGATCTGTCCATTCAACTAACAGAATTGAACATTCCTTTTGATTGAGCAGTTCTGAAACTCTGTTTCTGTAGAAACTGCAAGTGGACATTCGGAGAGCTGTGATCCCTATTGTGGAAAACAGAATACCATCAAATAAAAACTACACAGAAGCATTCTGTGAAACTTCTTTCTCATCTGTGCATTCAAGTAACAGTGTTGAACCTGACTTTTGATTGAGGAGTTTTGAAACACTCTTTCTGTAGAAACTGAAAGTGGATATTTGGAGCACTAAGAGTCCTATAGAGGAAAAGGGAATGTATTCAAATAAAAACTACACAAAAGCATTCTGTGAAACTTCTTTCTGATCTGTGCATTCAACTAACAGAGTTGAACCTTCCCTTTTATTGAGGAGTTCTGAAACACTCTTTGTGTAGAAACTGCAAGTGGATGTTCCTACGAGGCACATAGTGGAAAAAGGAATAACTTCAAATAAAAACTACACAGAAGCATTCTGTGCAACTTCTTTCAGATCTGTGCATTCAACCAACAGAGTTGAACCTTACGTTTGATTGAGCAGTTCTGAAACTCTCTGTCTGTAGAAACTGCTAGTGGACTTTCGGAGCGCTAAGAGGCCAACTGTGGAAGAAGGAATATCTTCAAATAAAAACTACACAGAAGCATTCTGTGAAACGTCTTTCTGATCTGTGCATTCAACTAACAGAGTAGAAACGTACTTTTGATTGAGGAGATTTGAAACAATCTCTCTGTAGAAACTGTAAGTGCAGGTTTGGAGCACCAAGAGGACTACAGTGGACAGAGGAATATCTTCAAATAAAAAGTACACAGAAGCATTCTGTGAAACTTCTTTCTGATCTCTAAATTCAACTAACAGAGTTGAAAATTACTTTTGATTGAGCAGTTCTGAAACACTTTCTGTAGAAACTGCAAGTGGGCAATCGGAGCGCTATGAGGCCTACAGTGGAAAATAAATATCTTCAAATAAAAACTACACAGAAGCATTCTGTGAAACTACTTTCTGATCTGCGCATTCAGCTAACAGAGTTGACCCGTACTTTCGATTTAGCAGGTCTGAAACACTCTTTCTGTAGAAACTATAGGTGGACGTTTGGAGCACTAAGAGGACTAGAGAGGAAAAAGTAACACCTTCAAATAAAAACTACACAGAAGCATTCTGTGAAACTTCTTCCTGATCTGAGCATTCAACTAACAGAGTTGAACCTTACTTTTGATGGTAGAGTTTTGAAACACAGTTTCTGTAGAAACTGCAAGTGGATATTTGGAGCACGAAGAGGCCTATAAAGGAAAAAGTAATATCTTCAAATAAAAACTACACAGAAGCATTCTGTGAAACCACTTTCTTATCTGTGCATTCAACTAAGGGTTGAAACTTACTTTTGATTGAGCAGTTCTGAGACACTCTTTCTGCAGAAACTGCAAGCGGACTTTCGGAGCGCTAAGAGGCCTTTAATGGAATAAGGAATATCTTCAAATAAAAACCACACAGAAGCATTATGTGAAACTGTTTTCTGATCTGTGCATTCAACTAACAGAGTTGAACATTACTTTTGATTGAGCAGTTCTGAAACACTCTTACTGCAGAAACTACAAGTGGACATTCTTAGTGCTATGAGGCCTATGGTGGAAAACGGAATACCTTCAAATAAAAACTACACAGAAGCCTTCTGTGAAACTATTTCTGATCTGTGCATTCAACTGAGTTGCAACTTACTTTTGATGGAGGAATTTTGAGACACTTTTCCTGTGGATACTGCAAGTGGATATTTGGAGCAATAAGAGGTTTGTAGAGGAAAACGGCCTATCTTCAAATAAAAAGTACACAGAAGCATTCTGTGAAACTTCTTTCTAATCTGTGCATTCAACTAACAGAGTTGAACATTACTTTTGATTGAGCAGTTCTGAAACACTCTTTCTGTAGTATCTGCAAGTGGAAATTCGGAGCGCTAAGACGAGTATAGTGGAAAAAGGAATATCTTCAAATAAAAACTACACGGAAGAATTCTGTGAAACTTCTTACTGATCTGTGCATTCAACTAACAGAATTGAACTTTACTTTTGATTCAGCAGTTCTGAAACACTCTTTCTGTAAAAACTGCAAGAGGAGACTTGGAGCGCTAAGAGGCCTGTAGTGGAAAAAGGAATATCTTCAAATAAAAACTATACAGAAACATTCTGTGAAACATCATTCTGATCTGTGCATTCATCTAACAGAGTTGAACCTTACTTTTGATTGAGGAGTACAGAAACACTCTATCTGTAGAAGGTGCAAGTTGACATTTGGAGCGCTAAGAGGACTTCAGGTGAAAAAGGAATATCCTCAAATAAAAACTACACAGAAGCATTCTGTGAAACTTCTTTCTCATCCGTGCATTCAACTAACAGAGTTGAACGTTACTTTTGATTGAGTAGCTTTGAAACACTCTTTCTGTAAAAACTGCAAGTGGAAATTTGGAGCACTAAGAGGCCTATAGAGGAAAACAGTATATATTCAAATAAAAACTACACAGAAGAATTCTGTGAAACTCTTTTCTGATCTGTGCACTCAACTGACAGAGTTGAACTTTTCTTTTGATTGAGCAGTACTGAAACACACTTTCTGTAGAAGCTGCAAGTGGACATTCGGAGCGCTAAGAGGCCTATTGTGGAAAAAGGAATATCTGCAAATAAAAACTACCCAGAAGCATTCTGTGAAACTTCTTTCTGTTCTCTGCATTCATGTAACAGAGTTGAGCCTTACTTTTGATTGAGCAGTTCTGAAACACTCTTTCTGTAGAAACTGCAAGTGGACATTCGGAGCACTAAGAGGCCTATACTGAAAAAGGAATATCTTCAAATAAAAACTTCACAGAACCATTCTGTGAAATTTTTTTGATCTGTGCATTCAACAAACAGAGTTGAACCTTTCTTTTGATTGAGCAGTCCTGAAACACTCTTTCTGTAGAAACTGTAATTGGACATTCGGAGCGCAAAGGGGCCTATGTTGGAAAAAGGAGTATCTTCAAATAAAAACAACACAGAAGGATTATGCAAAATTTCTTTCTGATCTGTGCATTCACCTAACAGGGTTGAAGCTTAGTTTTGACTGAGCAGTTCTGAAGCACTCTTTGTTGAAACTGCAAGTGGACATTTGGAGCACTAAGAAGCCTATAGTAGAAAAAGGAGTATCTTCAAATAAAAACTACTCAGAAGCATTCTGTGAAACTTCTTTCTGATCAGTGCATTCAACTAACAGAGTTGAACCTTACTTTTTATTGAGCAGTTCTGAAACACTCTTTCTGTAGAAACTGCAAGTATACATTCGGAGTGCTAAGAGGCCTGTAGTGGAAAAAGGAGAATCTTCAAATAAAAACTCCACAGAAGCATTCTGTGAAACTGCTTTCTGATCTGTGCATTGCACTAACAGATCTGAACCTTACTTTTGATTGAGCAGTTCTGAAACACTCTTTCTGTAGAAACTGCAAGTGGTCATTCCTAGCTCTAAGAGGCATATAGTGGAAAAAGGAATATCTTCCAATGAAAACTACACAGAAACATTCTGTGAAATTTCTTTCTGATCTGTGCATTCAATTAACAGAGTTGAAATTACTTTTGATTGAGGATTTTTGAAACACTCTTTCTGTAGAAACTGCAAGTGAATAGTTGGAGCACTAAGATACCTATAGAGGAAAAAGGAACTTCTTCACACAAAAACTAAACAGAAGCATTCTGCGAAACTCCTTTCTGATCTGTGCATTCAACGAACAGAGTTGAACCTTACTTTTGATTGAGCAGTACTGAAACACCCTTTCTGTAGAAGCTGCAAGTGGACATTCCGAGCGCTAAGAGGCCTACAGTGGAAAAAGGAATACCTTCAAATGCTCTCACACAGAAGCATTATGTGAAACTTCTTTCTGATCTGTGAATTCAACTAACAGGTTTGAACCTAAATTTTGGTTGAACAGTTCAGAAACTCTGTTTCTGTGGAAACTGCAAGTTCACATTCGGAGCCCTAAGAGGCTAATAGTGGAAAAAGGAATATCTTCAAATAAAAACAACACAGAAGCATTCTGTGAAACTTATTTCTGATCAGTGCATTCAACTAACAGAGTTGAACCTTACTTTTGATTGAGCAGTTCTGAAACAGTCTTTCTGTAGAAACTGCAAGTGGACATTTAGAGGGCTAAGGGTCCTATAGTGAAAAAGGAATATCTTCAAATAAAAACTATGCAGAAGGAGTCCTTGAAACAACTTTCTGATCTGTACTTTAAACTAAGAGAGTTGAAACTTACTTTTGATTGAGCAGTTCTGAAAGACTATTTCTGTAGAAAGAGCAAGTGGACATTCAGAGCGCTAAGAGACCTATAGTGGAAAAAGGAATATCTTCAAATAAAAACAACACAGAAGCATTGTGTGAAACTTTTTTCTGATCTGTGCATTCAACAAACAGAGTTGAACGTTTCTTTTGAAAAGCAGCCCTGAAACACTCTTTCTGTAGAAACTGTAAGTGGACAGTCGGAGCGCTAAGAGGCCTACAGTGGAAAAAGGAATATCTTCAAATAAAAACTACACAGATGCAGTCTGTGAAACTTCTTTCTGATCTGTGCATTCAACTTACAGTCTTGAAACTTAGTTTTGATTGACCAGTTCTGAGACAATGTTTATGTAGAAACTGCAATTGGACATTAGGAGTGCTAAGTGGCCTATACTGGAAAAGGAATATCTTCAAATAAAAACTAAACAGAAGCATTCTGTGAAACTGCTTTCTGATCTGTCCATTGAACTAACAGAGTTAAACCTTATTTTTCATTGAGCAGTTCTGAAACACTCTTTCTGTAGAAAGTGCAGGTGGATATTCAGAGGTCTAAGAGGCCTATAGTGGAAAAAGGAATATCTTCAAATAAAAACTACACAGAAGCATTCTGTGAAACTTTTTTCTGATCTGTGCGTTCAACTAATACAGTTGAAACTTACTTTTGATTGAGGACTTTTGAAACACTCTTTCTGTAGCAACTGCAAGTGGATATTTGGAACACTAAGATGCCTATAGAGGAAAAAGGTACATCTTCGTATAAAAACTACACAGAAGCATTCTGTGAAACTTCTTTCTGATCTGTGCATTCAACGAACAGAGTTCAACCTTACTTTTCATTGAGGAGTTCTGAAACACGATTTCTTTATAAACTGCAAGTGGACATTCAGAGCGCCAAGAGGCCTGTAGTGGAAAAAGGAATATCTTCAAATAAAAACAACACAGAAGCATTCTGTGAAACTTCCTTCTGATTTGTGAATTCAATTAACAGGGTTGAACCTTACTTGTCACTGAGCAGTTCTGAAATACTCTTTCTGTAGAAACTGCAAGTGGACATGCGGATCGCTTAGAGGCGTATAGTGGAAAAAGGAATAAGTTTAAATAAAAACTGCACAGAAGCAGTCTGTGAAACTTCTTTCTGATCCGTGCATTCAACTAACAGAGTTGAACCTTACCTTTTATTGAGGAGTTTTGACACACTCTTTCTGTAGAAACTGAAAGTGTATATTTGGCGCACTATGAGGAATACAGTGGAAAAAGGAAAATCTTCAAATAAAAACTACAAAGAAGCATTCTGTGAAACTCCTTCCTGATCTTTGCATTCAATTAACAGAGTTGAACCTCAATTTTGATTGAGCATTTCTGAAACAGTGTTTCTGTAGAAACTGCAAAAGGACATTCGGAGCGCTAAGACGCCTATAGTTGAAAAAGGAATATCTTCAAATAAAAACAACACAGAAGCAATCTGTGAAACTTCTTTCTGATCTCTGCATTCAACTAAGAGAGTAGAACCTTACTATTGATGGAGGAGTTTTGAAACACTCTTTCTGAAGAAACTGTAAGTGGATGTTTGGAGCGCTAAGACGCCTATAGTGGAAAAAGGAATATCTTCAAATAAAAACTACGCAGAAGCATTCTGTGAAACTTCTTTCTGATCTGTGCATTCAACAAAAAGTGATGAGCTTTACTTTTGATAGAGCAGTTCTGAAACACTCTTTCTGTAGAAACTGCAAATGGACATTCGGTGCGTTAAGAGGCCTATAGTTGAAAAAAGAATATTTTCAAATAAAAACAACACAGAAGCATTTTGTTGAACTTCTTTCTAATCTCTGCATGCAACTAAGAGAGTAGAACCTTAGTTATGATTGAGGAGTTTTGAAACACTCTTTCTGTAGAAACTGCAAGTGGACATTCAGAGCGCTAAGAGGCTTACCGTGGAAAAAGGAAAATCTTCAAATAGAAACTACAAAGAAGCATTCTGTGAAACTGCTTTCTGATCTGTACATTCAACTAACAGAGTTGAACCTCAATTTCGATTGAGCAGTTTTGAAACACTCTTTCTGTTGAAACTGCAAGTGGACATTCTGAGCGCTAAGAGGCAAATTGTGGAAAAAGTAATATCTTCATATAAAAACTACACAGAAGCATTCCGTGAAACTTCTTTCTGATCTGTGCATTCCACTAACAGTGTTGAACCTTTCTTTTGATTGAACAGTACTGAAACACTCTTTCTGTAGAAACTGTTAGTGGACATTTGGAGCAATATCAGGCCTATAGTGGAAAAAGGTATATCTTCAAATAAAAA
Organism: Nomascus leucogenys; assembly: GCF_006542625.1. NCBI lineage: Eukaryota > Metazoa > Chordata > Mammalia > Primates > Hylobatidae > Nomascus > Nomascus leucogenys. The sequence continues at coordinate 12,583 of NW_022097464.1, forward strand.
CTACACAGAAGCATTCTGTGAAACTTCTTAATGATGTGTGCATTCTACTAACAGAATTCAATATTTGTTTTCATTCAGCAGGTCTGAAACACTCTTTCTGCAAAAACTACAAGTGGACATTCGGAGCACTATGAGGCCTATAGTTGAAAAAGGAATATCTTCAAATAAAAACGACACAGAAGAATTCTGCGAAACTTCTTTCTGATCTGTGCATTCAACTAACAGTAGAACCTTACTTTTGATTGAGGATTTTTGAAACACTTTTTCTGTAAAAACTGCAAGTGGATGTTTGGAGCGTTAAGAGACCTATAGAGGAAAAAGGAATATCTTCAAATAAAAACTACACAGAAGCATTCTGTGAAACTTCTTTGTCATCTGTGCATTCAGCTAACAGAGTTGAAGCTTACTTTTGATTGAGCAGTTCTGAAACACTCTTTCTGTAGAAGCTGCAAGTGGACATTCTGAGCGCTAAGAGGCCTACAGTGGAAAAAGGAATATCTTCAAATAAAAACTACACAGAAGCATTCTGTGAAACTTCTTTCTGTTCTGTGCATTCAACTAACAGAGTTGAACCTGACTTTTGATTGAGGAGTTTTGAAACACTCTTGCTGCAGAAACTGCAAGTGGATATTTGGAGGGTTAAGAGTCCTATAGAGGGAAAGAGGAATATCTTCAAAAAAAACTACACAGAAGCATTCTGTGAAACTACTTTCCTATCTGAGAATTCAACCAACAGAGTTGAACCTTGGTTTTGATTGAGCAGTTCTGAAGCACTGTTGATGAAGAAACTGCAATGGCATATTTGGAGGGTTTAGAGGCCTATAGAGGGAAAAAGGAATATCTTCAAATAAAAACTACACAGAAGCATTCTGTGAAACTTCTTTCTGATCCGTGTATTCAACTAACAGATTTGAACCTTACTTTTGTTTTTGCAGTTCTGAAACCCTCTTTCTGTAGAAACTGCAAGTGGACATTCGGAGCTCTAAGAGGCCTATCGCAGAAAATGAAAACCTTGAAACAAAAACTACCCAGCAGGATTCTGTGAAACTCCTTTGTGATCTGTGCATTGAACTAACAGATTTGAAACATAGTTTTGATTGAGCAGTTCTGAAACACTCTTTCTGCAGAAACTGCAAGTTTACATTCATAGGTCAAAGAGGCCTTTAGTGGAAAAAGGAATATCTTCAAATAAAAACTACACAGAAGCATTCTGTGAAACTTCTTTCTGATCTCTGCATTCAAATAACAGAGTTGAAACTTACTTTTGATTGAGGAGTTTTGAAACACACTTTCTGTAGAAATTGCAAGTGGATAATTGGAGCACTAAGATACCTATAGGGGAAAAAGGAATATCTTCATATAAAAGCTACATAGAAGAATTCTGTGAAACTTCTTCCTGATCTGTGCATGTAACTAACAGAGTTCAACCCTACTTTTCACTGAGCAGCTCTGAAACACTCTTTCTGTAGAAACTGCAAGTGGACATTCGGAACGCTAAGAGGCCTATAGTGGAAAAAGGATTAATTTCAAATAAAAACAACACAGAAGAATTCTGTGAAATTTCTTTCTGATCTGTGCATTCAACTAACAGAGTTGAATCTTACTTTTGACTGTGGAGTTTTGAAACACAGTTTCTGTAGAAACTGCAAGTGGATATTTTGAGCACTAACAGGCCTATAGAGGAAAAAGGAATACTTTCATATAAAAACAACACAGAAGCATTCTGTGAAAATACTTTCTGATCGGTGCATTCAACCAACAGTGTTGAACTTTACTTTTGATTGAGCAGTTCTGAAACACTCTTTCTGTAGAAACTGCAAGTGTACATTCTGAGCGCTGAGTGGCCTACCATGGAAAAAGGAAAATCTTCAAATAAAAACTACACAGAAGCAGTCTTTGAAACTGCTTTCTGATCTGTGAATTCAACAAACAGAGTTGAACCTTGCTTTTGATTGAGCAGTTCTGAAGAACTCTTTCTGTAGAAACTGCAAGTGGACATTTAGAGCGCTAAGAGGCCTATAGTGGAAAAAGGAACATCTTCAAATAAAAATTACACAGAAACATTCTGTGAAACCTCTTTCTGATCTGTGCATTCAAAAAACAGAGTTGAACCTTACTTTTGATGAGCAGTTCTGAAACACTCTTTCTGTAGAAACTGCAAGTGGACATTAAAAGCGCTAAGAGGCCAATAGTGGAAAAAGGAATATCTTCAAATAAAAACTACACAGAAGCATTCTGTGAAACTTTTTTCTGATCTGTGCATTCAACCTACAGAGTTGAACCTTACTTTTGATTGAGGAGTTTTGAAACCCTCTTTCTGTAGAAACTGCAAGTGGATATTTGGAACACTAATATGCTTATAGAGGAAAAAGGAACATATTCATATAAAAACTACACAGAATAATTCTGTGAAACTTCTTTCTGATCTGTGCATGAAACTAACAGAGTTCAACCTTACTTTTCATTGAGCAGTTCTGAAACACTCTTTCTGTAGAAACTGCAAGTGGACATTCGGAACGCTAAGAGGCCTATAGTGGAAAAAGGAATAACTTCAAATAAAAACAACACAGAAGAATTCTGTGAAACTTCTTTCTGATTTGTGCATTCAACTAACAGAGTTGAACCTTACTTGTCATTGAGCAGTTCTGAAACATTCCTTCTGTAGAAACTGCAAGTGGACATTCGGAGCGCTTAGAGGCCTGTAGTGGAAAAAGAAATATCTTCCAATAAAAACTACACAGAAGCATTCTGTGAAACTTCTTTCCGGTCTGTGCATTCAACTAACAGAGTTGAAGCTTACCTTTGATTGAGGAGTTGTGATACACACTTTCTGTAGAAACTGCATGTGTGTATTTGGAGCGCTACGAGAAATATAGTGGAAAAAGAAAAATCTTCAAATAAAAACTACACAGAAGCATTCTGTGAAACTTCTTTCTGATCTGAGCATTCAACTAACAGAGTTGAACCTTAGTTTTGATTGAGCAGTTCTGAAACCCTGTTTATGTAGAAACTGCAATTGGACATTCGGAGCGCCAAGAGGCCTATAGTGGAAAAAGGAATATCTTCAAATAAAAACTACACAGAAGCATTCTGTGAAACTTCTTTTGGATCAGTGCATTCAAATGACACAGTTGAACTTACTTTTTATTCTGCAGTTCTGAAACCCTCTTTCTGTAGAAACTGCTAGTGGACAATCAGAGCGCTAGGTGGCCTACAGTGGAAAAAGTTATATCTTCAAATAAAAACTACACAGAAGCATTCTGTGAAACTCCTTTCTGATCTGTGCATTCAACTAACAGAGTTGAAACTTACTTTTGATTGAGCAGATCTGAAACACTCTTTCGGTAGAAACTGCAAGTGGACACTCTGAGCGCTAAGAGGCCTATAGGGGAAAAAGGAATATCTTCAAATAAAAACTACACAGAAGCATTCTGTGAAACTACTTTCTTATCTGTGCATTCAACTGACAGAGTTGAACCGTACTTTTGATTGAGGAGTTTTGAAACACTCTGTAGAAACTGCAAGTGGATATTTTGTGCGCTAAGAGGCCTGTAGTGGAAAAGCGGATACCTTCAAATAAAAATAACACAGAAGCATTCTGTGAAACTACTTTCTGATCTGTGCATTGAACTAACAGAGTTGAACCTTACTTTTGATTGAGGAGTTTTGAAATAATCTTTCTGTAGAAACTGTAAGTGGATATAATGAGCGCTAAGAGGCCTGCAGTGGAAAAAGGAATATCTTCATATAAAAAATACACAGAAGCATTCTGAGAAAGTTTTTTCTGATCTGTGCATGGAACTAACAGAGGTGAACGTTACTTTTGATTGAGTAGTTCTGAAACACTGTTTCTGTAGAAACTGCAACTGGATATTCGGAGCGTTAAGGGGCCTATAGTTTAAAAAGAAATATCTTTAAATAAAAACTACACAGAAGCTTTCTCTGAAACTTCTTTCTGATCTTTGAATTCAGCTAACAGAGTTGTACCTTTCTTTTTATTGAGGAGTTTTCAAACACTCTTTCTGTAGAAACTACAAGTGGACTTTCATTGCGCTAAAAGGCCTATAGTGGAAAAAGAAATATCATCAAATAAAAGCTACACAGAAGCGTGCTGAGGAACACCTTTCTGATCTGTGCATAGAACTAACAGAGTTGAACCTTCCTTTTGATTGAGCAGTTCTGAAACACTCTTTCTGTAGTAACTGCCAGTGGATAGTCGGAGAGCCTAGAGGCCTTCATTGGAAAAAGGAATAACTTCAAATAAAAACTACACGGAAGCATTCTGTGAAACTACTTTCTGATCTGTGCATTCAACTAAGAGAGTTGAACGTTACTTTTGATTGGCATGTTTTGAAACACTCTTTCTGTAGAAACTGCAAGTGGATATTTGGAGCTCTAAGAGGCCTATAGTGGAAAAAGGAATATCTGCAAATAAAAACTACACAGAAGCATTCTGTGAAACTTCTTTCTGATCTGTGCATTGAACTAACAGAGTTTAACTTTACTTTTGATTGAGCAGTTCTGAAACACTCTTTCTGTAGAAACCGCAAGTGGACCTTCCCAGCGCTAATAGGCCTATAGTGGAAAAAGGAATATCTTTAAATAAATCTACACGGAAGCATTCTGTGAAACTTCTTTCTGATCTGTGCATTCAACTAACAGAGTTGAACCTTACTTTTGATTGAGCAGTTCTGAAACTCTCTTTCTGTAGTAACTGCAAGTGCACAATTTGAGCGCTAAGATGTCTATAGTGGAAAAAGGAATATCTTCAAAGAAATACTACACAGAAGCATTCTGTGAAACTTCTTTCTCATCTGTGCGTTCAACTGACAGAGTTGAACCTTACTTTTGATTGAGCAGTTCTGAAACACGCTTTCTGTAGAAACCGCAAGTGCACATTTGGAGCGCAAAGAGGCCTATAAATTAAAAAGGAATATCCTCAAATAAAAATTACACAGAAGCACTCTGTGAAACTCCTTTCTGATCTGTGCATTCAACTAACAGAGATGAACCTTACTTTTGACTGAGGAGTTTTGAAACACACTTTCTGTCGAAAATGCAAGTGGATATTTGGAGCGCTATGAGGCGTATAGTGGAAAAAGGAATATCTTCAAATAAAAATTACGCAGAAGCATTCTGTGAAACTTGTTACTGATCTGTGCATTGAACTAACAGAGTTGTATATTACTTTTGATTGAGCAGTTCTGAAGCGCTCGTTCTGTAGAAACTGCAAGTGGACATTCGGAGCGCTAAGAGGCCTAAAGTGCAAAAAAGAATATCGTCAAATAAAAACTACACAGAAGCCTTCTGTTAAACTTCTTTCTTATCTGTGAATTCAAATTACAGAGTTAAACCTTATTTTGATTGAGCAGTTCTGAAACTCTCTTTCTGTAGAAACTGCAAGTGCACATTGGAAGCGCTAGGAGGCCCATAGTGGAAAAAGGAATATCTTCAAATAAAAACTACACAGAAGCATTCTGTGAAACTCCTTTCTAATCTGTGCATTAAAATAACACAGTTGAACCTTACTTTTTATTGAGCAGTTCTGAAACACTCTTTCTTTAGAAACTGCAAGTGGACATTCAGAGCGCAAAGAGGCTTATAGTGGAAAAAGTATATCTTTAAATAAAATCTACACAGAGGTATTCTGTGAAAATTCTTTCTGCCCTGTGCATTCAACTAGCAGATTTGAACATTACTTTTGACTGAGCACTTCTGAAACAGGCTTTCTGTAGGAACTGCAAGTGGACTTTCAGAAGAGCTAAGAGGACTTTATTGGAAAAAGGAATATCTTCAAATAAAAACTACACTGAAGCATTCTGTGAAACACCTTTCTGTTCTGTGCAGTCAACTAACACAGCTGAACATTACTTTTGATTGAGCAGTTATGAAACACTCTTTCTGTAGAAACTGCAAGTGGACATTCGGAGCGCTAAGAGGCCTATAGAGGAAAAAGGAATATCTTCAAATAAAAACAACACAGAAGCATTCTGTGAAACTTCTTTCTGATCTGTGCATTCAACTAACAGTGTTGAAATTTACTTTTGATTGAGCAGTTCTGAAACGCTCTTTCTGTAGAAACCACAAGTGGACATTCGGAGCGCTAAGAGTCCTGTAGTGGAAAAAGGAATATCTTCAAATAAAAACTACACAGAATCATTCTGTGAAACTTCTTTCTGATATGTGCATTTACATAACAGAGTTGAACATTACTTTTGATTGAGCAGTTCTGAAACACTGTTTCTGTAGAAACTGCAAGTGGACATTCGGAGGGTAAAAGGCCGAAAGTGGAAAAAAGAATATCTTCAAATAAAAACTACACAGAAGCATTCTGTTAAGCTTCTTTCTGATCTGTGCATTCAACTAACAGAGTTGAGCCTTACTTTTGAGTGAGTAGTTCTGAAACACTCTTTCTGGAGAAACTGCAAGTGGACATTCGGAGCTCTAAGAGGCCTATACTGGAAAAAGGAATATCTTCAAATAAAAACTACACAGTAGAATTCTGTGAAACTTCTTTCCAATCTGTGCATTCAACTAACAGAGTTGAACCTTACTTCTGTTTGAGGAGTTCTGAAACACTCTTTCTGTAGAAACTGCAAGTGGACTTTTGGAGCGCAAATGGCCTACAGTGGAAAAAGGAATATCTTCAAAGTAAAAGTAAACAGAAACATTCTGCAAAACTTCTTTCTTATCTGTGCATTCAACTAACAGAGGAGAACCTTACTGTTGATTGAGCAGTTCAGAAACACTCTTTCTGTAGAAACTGCAAGTGGACATTTCGTGCGCTAAGATGCCTATAGTGGAAAAAGTAATATCTTCAAATAAAAACTACACAGAAGCATTCTGTGAAACATCTTCCTGATCTGTGCATTAAACCCACAGTGTTGAACTTTACTTTTTATAGAGCAGTTCTGAAACACTCTTTCTGTAGAAACTGCAAGTGGACATTCGGAGCATTAAGAGGCCTATAGTCGAAAAAAGAATATCTTCAAATAAAAACTACACAGAGGCATTCTGTGAAACTCTTTTCTGATCTTTGCAGTCAAGTAACAGAGCAGAACCTTACATTTGATTGACCAGTTCGGAAACACTCTTTCAGTAGAAACTGCAAGTGGACATTCGGAGCGGTAAGAGGCCTGTAGAGGAAAAAGGATTATCTTCTAATAAAAACTACACAGAAGCATTCTGGGAAACTTCTTTCTGATCTGTGCATTCAACTAACAGAGATGAACCTGACTTTTGATTGAGGAGTTTGGAAACACTCATTCTGTAGGAACTGCAAGTGGATATTTGGAGGGTTAAGAGGCCTATAGAGGAAAAAGGAATATCTTCAAATAAAAACTACACAGAAACATTCTGTGAAACATGTTTCTGATCTGTGCATTCAAGTAACACAGTTGAACGTTACTTTTGATTGAGGAGTTTTGAAACACTCTTTCTGTAAAAACTGCAAGTGGACATTTTGAGCGCTAAGACGCCTGTTGTGGAAAAAGGAATATCTTCAAATAAAAACTACATGGAATAATTCGGTGAAACTACTTTCTGATCAGTGCATTCAACAAACAGAGTTGAACCTTACTTTTGATTGAGTAGTTCTGAAACACTGTTTCTGGAGAAACTGCAAGTGGACATTCGGAGCTCTAAGAGGCCTATGGGGGAAAAAGGAATATCTTCAAATAAAAACTTCACGGAAGCATTCTGTGAAACTTCTTTCTGATCTGTGCATTCAGCTAACAGAGTTGAACCTTACTTTTGATTGAGCAGTTCTGAAGCACTCTTTCTGTAGAAAGTGCAAGTGGACAGTCGGCGCGCTGAGGGACCTCTAGTGGAAAAAGGAATATCTTCAAATAAAAACTACACAGAAGCATTCTGTGAAGCTACTTTCTGATCTGTGCATTCAACTAACACAGTTGAACGTTACTTTTGATTGAGGAGTTCTGAAACACTCTCTCTGTAGAAACTGCAAGTGGGCTTTGGAAGCGTTCAGATTCCGTTAGTGGAAAGAAGAATATCTTCAAATAAAAACTACACAGAAGCATTCTGCGAAACTTCTTTCTTATCTTTGCATTCAACTAACATAGTTGAACCTTACTTTTGATTGAGCAGTTCTGAAACACTCTTTCTGTAGAGACTGAAAGTGGACACTCAGAGTGGTAAGAGGTCTAGGGAGGAAAAAGAAATATCTTCAAATAAAAACTACACAGAAGAATTCTGGGAAACTTCTTTCTGATCTGTGTATTCAACTAAGAGAGTTGAACCGGACTTTTGATTCAGGAGTTCTGAAACACTCCTTCTGTAGAAACTGCAAGTGGATATTTGGTGGGTTGAGAGGCCTAAAGAAGAAAAAGGAATATCTTCAAATAAAAACTACACGAAAGCATTCTGAGAAACATCTTTCTGAGTTGAACCTTACTTTTGATTGAGGAGTTCTGAAACACTCTTTCTGAAGAAACTACAAGTGGATTTTTGGAGCGCTAATGGTCCTATAGTGGAAAAAGGAATATCTTCAAATAAAAACTACACAGAAGTATTCTGTGAAACTTCTTTCTGATCTGTGCATTCAACTAACAGAGTTGAACCTTACTTTTGATTGAGTAGTTCTGAAACACTCTTTCTGGAGAAACTGCAAGTGGACACTCGGAGCGCTAAGAGGCCTATACTGCAAAAAGGAATATCTTCAAATAAAAACTACACAGGATCATTCGGTGAAACTTCTTTCTGATCTGGGCATTCAACAAAGAGAGTTGAACCTTACTTTTGTTTGAGGAGTTCTGAAGCACTCTTTCTGTAGAAACTGCAAGTGGACATTTGGAGCGGAAACAGGCCTTCAGGGTAAAAAGGAATATCTTCAAATTAAAACTACAGAGAAGCATTCTGTGAAACTTGTTTTTGGTCTCTGTATTCAACTAACACAGTTGAACCTTACTTTTGATTGAGCAGCTTTGAAACACTCTTTCTGTAGAACTGCACGTGGACATTCGGAGCGCTAAGAGGCCTATAGTGGAAAAAGGACTATCTTCAAATATAAACTACACAGATGCATTCTGCGAAACCTCTTTCTGATCTGTGCGTTCCACTAACAGAGTTGAACCCTACTTTTGAATGAGCAGTTCTGAAACACTCTTTATATAGAAACTGCAAGTGGAAATTCACAGCGCTGAGAGGCCTATGGTGGAAAAAGGAATATCTTCAAATAAAAACTACACAGAAGCATTCTGCGAGACTTCTTTCTGATCTGTGCATTCAACTGACAGAGTTGAAACTTACTTTTGATTGAGCAGTTCTGAAACACTCTTTCTATAGAGACTGCAAGTGGACAATCGGAGCGCTAAGAGGCCTATGGTGGAAAAAGGAATATCTTCAAATAAAAACTACACAGAAGCATTCTGTGAAACTTCTTTCTGATCTGTGCAGTAAACTAACAGAGCTGAACCTTACTTTTGATTGATCAGTTCAGAAACACTCTTTCTGTAGAAACTGAAAGTACACATTCGGAGAGCTAAGAGGCCTATAGAGGAAAAAAAATTTCTTCAAATAAAACTACACAGAAGCATTCTGGGAAACTTCTTTCTGATCTGTGCATTCAGCTAACAGAGTTGAACCTGACTTTTGATTGAGGAGTTCTGTAACCCTCTTTCTGTAGAAACTGCAAGTGGATATTTGGAGTGTTAAGAGGCCTATAGAAGAAAAAGGAATATCTTCAAATAAAAACTACACAGAAGCATTCTGTGAAACATCTTTCTGAGTTGAACCTTACTTTTGATTGAGGAGTTCTGAAACACTCTTTATGTAGAAACTGCAAGTGGACTTTCGGTGCGCTAAGAGGCCTATGGTGGAAAAAGGAATATCTTCAAATAAAAACTACAGAGAAGCATTCTGCGAAACTCCTTTCTGATCTGTGCATTCAAGTAACAGAGTTGAACCTTACTTTTGATTGAGCAGTTTTGAAACACTCTTTATTTAGAAACTGCAAGTGGACATTGGGAGCGCTAAGAGGCCTATGGTGGAAAAAGGAATATCTTCAAATAAAAGCTACACGGAAGCATTCTGTGAAACTTCTTTCTGCTCTGTGTATTCCACTAACAGAGTTGAACCTACTTGCGATTGAGCAGTTCTGAAACACTCTTTCTGTAGAAACCGCAAGAGGACATTCGGAGACCAAACAGGTCTATAGTGGAAAAAGGAATATCTTCAAATAAAAGCTACACAGAAGCATTCTGTGAAACTTCTTTCTGATCTGTGCATTCAAGTAACAGAGTTTAACCTTACTTTTGATTGAGGAGTTTTGAAACACTCTTTTTGTAGTATCTGCAAGTGGCATTTGGAGATCTTTGTGGCCTATGGTGATAAACGAAATATCTTCAAGTAAAAACTACACAGAATACTTCTGTGAAAATTCTTCCTATTCTCTGTATTCATGTCACAGAGTTGAACCTTTCTTTTGATTGAGCAGTTTTCTAACACTCTTTTTCTATAAACTGCAAGTGCACATTTTTAGTGCCTTGATGCCTATCGTGGAAAAAGGCATATCTTCAAAAAAACTACACAGAAGTAGTCTGTGAAACTACTTTATAAAATGTGCATTCATCTCAGAGAGTGGAGCCTTTCCTTTGATTGTGTAGCTTTGAAACAGGCTTTTTGTAGAATCTGCAATTGGACATTAAAAGAGCAATGAGGCTTCGGGTGAAAAAAGAAATATCTTCCCATGAAAACTACACGGACGCATTCTGTGAAACTTCTTTCTTTTCCTCACATTCATCTAACAGAGTTGAACCTTACTTTTGATTGAGCAGTTTTCAAACATTCTTTCTGTTGAATCTACAAGTGGACATTTGGAGAACATTGAGGCCTACTGTGAAAAACAGAATATCTTCCCATAAAAACTACACCGAAGCATTCTGTGAAACTTCTTTCTATTCTGTTCATTCATCTCACAGAGTAGAACATTTCTTTTGATTGATCAGTTTTGAAACGCTCTTTTTGTAGAATCTGCAAGTGGACATTTGGAGTGCTTTGAGGCCTATCATGGAAAAGGTTTATCTTCAAATAAAAACTACACAGAAGCATTCTGTGAAACTTCTTTCTGATCTGTGCATTCATCTAAGTGATTTGAACCTTTCTTTTGATTGAGCTGCTTTGAAATACGCTTTTTATAGAATCTGCAAGTGGATATTTTGAGAATATTGAGGCCTACGGTGAAAAAGGAAATATCTTCCCATTAAAACTACACAGAAGCATTCTCTGAAACTTCTTTCTGATCTGTGCATTCATCTAACTGAGTGGAACCTTTCTTTGGATTGTGCAGCTTTGAAACAGGCTTTTTGTAGAATCTGCAATTGGACATTTGTAGAGCATTGAGGCCTTGGTCAAAAAAGAAATTTCTTTTCATAAAAACTGCACGGAAGCATTCTGTGAAACTTCTTTCTGATCTGTGCATTCATCTAACAGAGTAGAACCTTTCTTTGGACTGTGCAGCTTTGAAACAGGTTTTTGTAGTGCAATTGGACATCTCTAGAGCATTGAGGCCTCGGGTCAAAAAAGAAATTTCTTCCCATAAAAACTACCTGGAAGGGTTCTGTGAAACTACTTTCTGATCTGTGCATTCATCTAACAGAGTTGAAACTTCCTTTGATTGAGCGGTTTTGAAACACTCTTTTTGTAGAATCTGCAAGTGGACATTCCGGGATCTTTGAGGCCTATGGTGGAAAATGAAATATCTTCAAGTAAAAACTAGACAGAATACTTCTGTGAAAATACTTTCTATTACCTGCATTCATCTCACAGAGTTGAACCTTTCTTTTGATTGAGCAGTTTTGAAACACTCTTTTTCTATCAACTACAAACTGTGCATTTGGAGCGCTTTGTGGCCCATTGTGCAAAAGGAATATCTTCAAATAACAACTACTCAGAAGTAATCTCTGAAAGTTCTTTATGAACTGTGCATTCATTGCAGAGTGCAACGTTTCTTTTGATTGTGCAGCTTTGAAATTGGCTTTTTGTTGTATCTGCAATTGGACATTTCAAGAGCATTGAGGCCTCGGGTGAAAAAGAAATATCTTCACATTACAACTACACAGAAGCATTCTGTGAAACTTCTTTCTGATCTGTGCATTCATCTAACAGAGTAGAACCTTTCTTTTGATTGTGCAGCTTTGAAACAGGCTTTTGTAGTGTCTGCAATTGGACATTTCTAGAGAATTGAGGCCTGGGGTAGAAAGAATATCTTCTCATAAAAACTACACAAAAGCATCCTGTGAAACTTCTTTCTGATCTGTGCATTCATCTATCAGAATTGAAACATACTTTTGATTGAGCAGTTTTGAAACACTCTTTTTGTTTAATCTGCAAGTGGATATTTGGAGAACATTGAGGTCTACAGTGAAAAACCAAATATCTTCCCATTAAAACTGCACAGATGCACTCTGTGAAACTTCTTTCTGATCTTGC
>NW_022097465.1:0-9772 GCF_006542625.1 Nomascus leucogenys
CTCTTTCTGTAGAAAATGCAAGTGGACATTCAGGGCGCTAAGAGGCCTATAGTGGAAAAGGAATATCTTCAAATAAAAACTACACAGAAGCAATCTGTGAAACTTCTTTCTGTTCTGTGCATTCAACTAACAGAGTTGAACCTTATTTTGATTGAGCAGTTCTGAAACACTCTTTCTGTAGAAAATGCAAGTGGACATTCAGGGCGCTAAGAGGCCTATAGTGGAAAAAGGAATATGTTCAAATAAAAACTACACAGAAGCAATCTGTGAAACTTCTTCTGTTCTGTGCATTCAACTAACAGAGTTGAACCTTAGTTTTGATTGAGCAGTTCTGAAACACTCTTTCTGTAGAAAATGCAAGTGGACATTCAGGGCGCTAAGAGGCCTATAGCGGAAAAAGGAATATCTTCAAATAAAAACTACACAGAAGCAATCTGTGAAACTTCTTTCTGTTCTGTGCATTCAACTAACAGAGTTGAACCTTACTTTTGATTGAGCAGTTCTGAAACACTCTTTCTGTAGAAAATGCAAGTGGACATTCAGGGCGCTAAGAGGCCTATAGTGGAAAAAGGAATATCTTCAAATAAAAACTACACAGAAGCATTCTGTGAAACTTCTTTCTGTTCTGTGCATTCAACTAACAGAGTTGAACCTTAGTTTTGATTGAGCAGTTCTGAAACACTCTTTCTGTAGAAAATGCAAGTGGACATTCAGGGCGCTAAGAGGCCTATAGTGGAAAAAGAATATCTTCAAATAAAAACTACACAGAAGCAATCTGTGAAACTTCTTACTGTTCTGTGCATTCAACTAACAGAGTTGAACCTTAGTTTTGATTGAGCAGTTCTGAAACACTCTTTCTGTAGAAAATGCAAGTGGACATTCAGGGCGCTAAGAGGCCTATAGTGGAAAAAGTAATATGTTCAAATAAAAACTACACAGAAGCATTCTGTGAAACTTCTTTCTGTTCTGTGCATTCAACTAACAGAGTTGAACCTTACTTTTGATTGAGCAGTTCTGAAACACTCTTTCTGTAGAAAATGCAAGTGGACATTCAGGGCGCTAAGAGGCCTATAGTGGAAAAAGGAATATGTTCAAATAAAAACTACACAGAAGCAATCTGTGAAACTTCTTTCTGTTCTGTGCATTCAACTAACAGAGTTGAACCTTAATTTTGATTGAGCAGTTCTGAAACACTCTTTCTGTAGAAAATGCAAGTGGACATTCATGGCGCTAAGAGGCCTATAGTGGAAAAAGGAATATCTTCAAATAAAAACTACACAGAAGCAATCTGTGAAACTTCTTTCTGTTCTGTGCATTCAACTAACAGAGTTGAACCTTACCTTTGATTGAGCAGTTCTGAAAAACTCTTTCTGTAGAAAATGCAAGTGCAAACTCAGGGCGATAAGGGGCCTATAGCGGAAAAATGAATGTGTTCAAATAAAAACTACACAGAAGCAATCTGTGAAACTGTGTCCCTAAATCCAAATACCTTGATATAATTCTCGCTCAGTAAATTCAATCATCTTCAAATCAACTGCCAATCTCAACTGATTTTCTCCAACTTTATTTCTACACTCATAACCCCAACCACCATCATCCTTCAACTGGACAGGTGCAATAGTCAGCTTAATGAACCCCCTTCCTTCACTACTGTACCCTTCCACAGTAGTACACCCTCCTAAGAGCTAACCTCATCGTATCTCACATCCATCATACACTTTTCAATGTAGTTAATTTATATTCACACTTTGATATAAGATCTAGATTTGGTCCCTGAGAGCACTCATGTAATCTCTCTCCATTCTCTTCCTTCATGGACATTCCAGCCAAACCGGCCTTCTTTTCTTTGTAAGAAACTTTCAAGCTCTCTTTTTAAATTACAGAATCTTTATATCTGCCCTTCTTTCTGCTCAGAGCACCCCAGATCTTCAAAGTACCTTCCTGTTTGTCTTCACTCAACTCTCAAATGAAATATTACCTCCTCAGAGAGAAAAATGCTCGGAAATACCTATAGCCAGATCAGTGCCTTCCTACTTGCCAGTTTTACTCAGCCATGTTATCACATGTAATCTTCTTCGTAGTAGTGTACCTTATAGCCCTTCACACCATTGCTTTGTTTAGGTATTTGTATGTCTTCGTCCTCTTTGCCTCCTCACTACAGTATAGCCAATTGTGTCTTTGCCTTCTTCACTGCTATATCCCCTAGTGCCTGGTAGGCTTTCTATAAACAGCCATTTATTGACTTATTGACTACATGTATATGCTAATCCTTTTTAGTAATTTTTGTTACACTATATATTTCTATTCTCCCTCTCTTCGCTTCCCTCTTCTCATATCCCTTGATGCTTCCTACTCAATATTAACATGGACATCATTTTGTGTCTTCAGTATTTCTCTTTTCATTATATTATGATAGGTTAATTTTCCTAAGAAAACACTATTTTGACAAAAGCAAAGCATTAAAGTAAAGCAGCATAGGATCAATTTTTTCCTATTGAAAAGGAAGCACCATCTCTCCGAGAAGACAATTCCACCAGGAAAGAAAACAAACAAACACATTTCCGGTAAGTCCTAGTTCCCAAGACTTGAAGCCAGTATGTTTTTCCACTTTCAAGTATCCTTGACTGTAGAGATAAAAGGTATCCACTTAGAGATATTAACTCATTACCCCTGCCTAAATTTGGCTTCCAGAAACACAACTTAATATGACGTCAATGGATGTGATAATCATTTGAAAGTAGCTTTATCAAAATCATCCAACAGAACAAGTTACTTTCCTAATTAGCATCTTCAGTTAAATACCTAAATCTGATGAATAATAAGTTATGCATCATGCTAAATTGCATTGGCTCACTATCCTACAATGCTTTCAAACTAATTAAAAATGAGATATTCAGTGATGAGAAATATAAAAAGATAAAAACTTATTTCAATAAGTTTAAATTAGAATTTAACATTTCTTCAATACACTATTTTGTAGTCAATTGCAAGAGTAATAAAGCAAAATTATTGAGTCTTTAATAGTGACCGTTCAAAATTCATAATGAATTATTAAAAAGAAAACTAAGGTCCCTACCAACTTTCCACCTCACTTCAAAGCACAGCCAAGGTCATTACAACAGGAAGTAAAAGACTCCACACAATTCCCACTTCTTCGCCTCTATTCTGACACTTCTGGAATCTTCTACTACTCCAAATTGTGTGTTTGCTCCAGACTCAGCAGTTCTCACCACCTTGTTCTTCCAATTGCCATCTTCTCTGTGCGGCCTTTCTTGACTACCCAGTTAAAAATTACCCTTTCAAAATTATCTGATCCCCATCCAGGATAACTTTTCACCATCTAACTTACGATACTTTGCATATTTATGTGGCTCATTGTCTGTTATCTGTCTCCCTAAGTTAGATTGCGAGCTTCATGATGGCAGAGTTTTGGTCAATTTCCTTCACTCAATAATTCCTGACCCAAAGTAAACACTTCATAAGTATTTTTTGAATATACAAATATATAGTCCGAATTATCAAGGAGCTTATAAATAAATAAAGACACAACCCAGCATATAGTGCAGCTTGAGAAATATCGATAGTGTGGTACAGGAGGAGGTATGTAAACTATGAGAAGCAACAGTTAAGTAAGAAGCAATCCAGAAAGACACACAGTGTGGGTGGTATCTGAGTTAAAGGACAGAAGGTAAGAAGATAACCAGATGGAGAAAAGAGAGGAAGATCTTACAAACAAGCATCAGAATTTACCATAAGAAAAGCAAGTACAAAATCATCATAAGAAAAACAATTGCATCCCAGTTATTATGACAAACATAATTAACTATGAAAACCCAGAACAGTTCATGCTTTGATAATGCTAAAGTTGATACGTAGATTAAGATGTGATATAACAATCTGAAAATCTTAGTGTTTCCTAACTTTTGAGAAAACATCTTTAGGCAAGATATGATGATTTAAGGAAGAAAAGTTGCTGATGGATGAGGCACGTCCCTTAAAGACAAACACTATGAAGACTGCGTACAGCCTTAATAATGGAAAGGGGCCAGGTTGTTTTTTTAAGTCCTTAGAATCTCAGTTGGCAACTTTGAAATTCATGTGTAATTCATGAGTTTTTTAAAAGAAATGTAATAAGTAACACAAGTGATTCTAGAGCTTGTCTTTAGGCTGAGGTAGATATTGGCATTATAAGTTGAAGTGTTAGAAAGGAACAATAAGAATTAAGAATAAGCAGTAATTTCTGCCAAGATCTGTGGCACCCAGTCTCACACATAAGGCTTTTTGGAATCTCTTGGTTTCCAAGGTTCAGGCTCTCATACTTTAGTTTGTACATAAAGGACTTAAGTTATTCTTAAAGCACAGTTTTAGCACTTCACACCAGGAGATGGTTATGAGACTGATCACAGGATAAAGTGAAATAGGATGTGTGCCTGCTTGTAGAAGGAACCTCGTTCCTTCTGCCATTCTATTCCTACTTTTCTGGCAGGAAAGTCCTAGAAAACATTTCATATACAGATTAATTTTAAACAATTTACATTATATTTTACTATTATTAGCTTCTAGAATATCTTAGCTTAGGCTGGCCCTGGTGGCTCACACTTGAAATCCCAGCACTTTGGGAGGCTGAAGTGGGCGGATCACTTGAAGTCAGGAGTTTGAGACTAGCCTAGCCAACATGGTCAAACCTAGTCTCTACTAAAAATCCAAAAATTAGCCGAGTGTGGTGATGCGTACCTGTAATCCCAGCTACGCGGGAGGCTGAGGCAGGAGAACCATTGAGCCCGGGAGGTGGAGGCCGCAGTGAGCCAAGACTGTGTCACTGCACTCCAGCCTGGGCAACAGAGCAAGACTGTGTCTCACAAAAACAAAAAACAAACAAAAAAACAGTATCTTAGCTTATATATTTCTCACATCTGATCCTACCACTTTACTTCTTTTTTCCTGTTTATACCAATTATTTCTATTCCTCTTTACATATAGGCAGAAAGATAAGACTAAAATGGGTCATAGACAATGACATCTAGTAAATTGACGTATTCTTCATGTTTAATTCCATGACAGATTTCAAATACAACCAAAATCTCCAAATAAAATCTTAATTCTAAATTGAGTGCTTGTACAGCCTTCAAATATGTTCAAATAGAACATCAAAGCTCAATAAAAATAGTTATATCACTTAGGATGGTGTTTAAAATATTTTTTCCTAAATAAATTCAGCTTCAGAGGATGAGAAAACCTTCATTAGGAGATGTTTTAAAGAACAAATTAAGTTAAATGTGAAGGAAATCATACTTTATTAGGTTGAATAGTAAGATTTTGTGTTACTATTGTGAATTAATGCCATCCAAATATTGAGTGATGTAATTCAATTTAGTAAAAGAAAAAAGTCTAAATTATCAACTTCTTTCCTTATAAAAATGAAATATGTTATAACTTGCGTTTTTTCCATGGCAATGACCCTGATGATCAGAGAGGTTAAAACCTAAAAACATTTAAAATCATCTAATCTAAATTATAAAAAAGAAATCCCTTTCTTCAAAAAAAATAATTTTTTAAGGAAGCACTCAAAAACAAATCTCTACTAGCAGATATGCAGCATACACATCTCTTACTATCTCCCATGCAGACTGCATAAAAAGGCTTGCTGGCTACTTTTAAGAAAACAACATTCAGATGTCTGAAAAGTATCTGAAATGCATGATTAATCTACACAGATAATTTTCTCAAGAAACCAAATTTTGAAGACAAGTAATTCAAAAGTCTATTGTCTTTAAAGTAAATCCGCTGGTATTCTTAAACTGCTGTAATCCTTTCTCTGTTTACCTTATAGTGTGAACCTCTCAAGCTATGGGAATGCATGTCATCTCTAAGAATAGCTGACTTCTTTTGTAGGAAAAAGCTGTTGGAAATGACTGTTAGGATTTCAAATGTTTGGGAGTGTGTATTCATGTGGGTTTTATGTGTTGAATATTTGCATTTATAATTTTAAGATGCTTAAATCAAAAACTAAAATGACCTATGTAACATAATTCTGCCATAGGATAAATTAAATTCAATTAAATGTTCCCATACAAATTATTATCTACCACAATGTAAAAATATTTATATATCACAAAGATGTAAGAAACACTGACTTCTATTATACAGCAGAGTTCAATTTCACTACTACTTAGCTTGATGATATTTTAAGGTCATGTCTCTTGGAATACACATTCAATATTCATTGCCAAATGTCTGAGCTCACCTCTCTTGAAGCAATATTCAATTATCAAATGAAAATAATTTACCAAGCAACCTCACAAAACACAAACTCTAGGTAGCATCAAGGTTTTTCAAAGTGATTATTCCTTACTGGTCGCGATCCTAAGATGTTAAAACTCATAGATCACATGATCTGAGATTTTCTAATTGAAAAGCTGTAGCTGTAAACCTTTAATTCAAAGTCGGATACTACCTTCAGCTGTCAAAAGAATTATGCAATCACTTAAACTTCTGGAATGAAAGAGAAAATGAAGGGAACAATAAAAGTAACTTTGAAATGCACTGAGAAATGAACCTAAGGAACCAAATGGAGGCAAAGACAGACAGAGAGAGAGAGAGAGGGCTGTTTATCTAACCTTCCCTTCTTGAGTGGGTTTTCTCTGATATCTCTAGAGAACAATTGGATGTGTAACAATGAAATACAAAACACAAGATATTGTCTTCATATAATTACTTGTAATGATTCCAAGATGGCATAATTTGAGAACCTGCTAAATAGGACAACAAAGTGATCTGCTTTTCCAAAATTTTGCCCCTTACCTTATATATTATTTCATGGTGAAGATCAATAAAACTGAAAATTGGAATTGCCAGATATTATCAGATTTTATTTTTTGAATGCTTAACAGCTGACCCAAAATCTGGTCATAAAAATGGAAGTTAAATTAAATTGTCCTCAAAATTTAAGTTTGCTACATTTGTAAGCATCACTTGCTTCTTCAAAATTTCAAACTTTCTCATATCTAGCAGCAAATTGAAATTAGGAATTTAAGCATGTAAATTCATCGTGGAAACCAAATTGATTAAAATTTTCTGTGTATTCATGATAATGTTTAAAATTTTTGCTACATTTAAACCCTAAGTTAGTTACAAAAACTCTAAAATTATGCTTGTTTAAAAACTTGGGCTAACTTGCTTTTGAAAACATACTGACATATTCGTTCCATTCTTCTTATAATTATTTTTGTGTCACTCCCAAACAGCACACCATTGTATATATCCCCAAAATGGCACTTCTTTGTTAAAGCCACTAAGACAGAAATATTTTTGAGCCAGGTGCAATGGCTCATGCCTGTAATCTCAGTACTTTGGGAGGCCTAGGTTAGAGGACTGCTTGAAGATAGGAGTTTGTGACCTGCCTGGGCAACGTAGCAAGACCCAGTCTTTACAAATGAAATGAAAGTAAAATATAAAATAAACTGGCTGGACAAAGTAGTGCACACCTGTGGTCATAGCTACCAGAAGGCTGAGATGAGAGGACCATATGAACCCAGGAGTTTGGGGCTGTGAATGAGCTATGATTGCACCACTGCACTTCAGCCAGAACTATGGGTTGCTGAGTTAGAAATAAGTTCTCAGTTCTGAATATAATAACTGCTCCTGGCACTCCCCAGAATGAGCTGGGTTTTCTTTTGCCTCTCTATAGTCCCTCTTCCTCAGGAAATACCCCCATGGTTCTGCCCGCTGTGCTATTAATTACACCAATGCTTATTATATGTCAGTTCAGTTTTATCTAGATTCTCCCAAAGTCAGTGCTGAACTTAGTTGCTTGAAAATGTATATATTGTAATAGTTACCAAAAAGACAAAATACAGCTAGATATTTATGCTATTTGTTTTATTTCCATCGTAGGTATATTTCCTTTTAAAATTCATATATCTCTTTCTCTAAGGATTGTCTCCGTTTTCAGATGTTAAGCACTTTCTCATGCACACACCACCTAAGCAGCAAAGACACAGAGTCCACGTCAGGGAATGTCACATTCAGGATAAGTACCTATTATTCTGTAACTCAGAAGTAGGAAAATGGATGTCCTCAAGCAGATGCTTTTCTTGACAGATACAAAAAATTGACAAGGATCACTGACTTACTTCCAACCCACCATTCATCCCTTTTCTCTTATTTTGACCCTAAGGGTCCCAGAGGGATAATGGCCCTACATTCCTATTTAGAATTCAGATTTCAGACTGCATTTCTTATATCATTGTTTATAAGTAGTGGTTGCACACAGTCGCGATAATACTATGACATTAATCTACATTCCTCGTTAAATCGATTTTTGTCTTCCGATTTTGAGCTTAGCTACAATTTCTCACACGGTTTCTCTAGGAAGATTCCCCAATGACTGAAACATTTAGAACATGGTCCATTCATAAATACGACACTGGGATTCCCCAATGACTGAAACATTTAGAACATGGTCCATTCATAATACGACACTGGGATTCCCCAATGACTGAAACATTTAGAACATGGTCCATTCGTAAATACGACACTGGGATTCCCCAATGACTGAAACATAAAACATTTAGAAACATGGTCCATTCATAAATATGACATTGGGATTCCCCAATGACTGAAACATTTAGAACATGGTCCATTCGTAAATATGACATTGGGATTCCCCAATGACTGAAACATTTAGAACATGGTCCATTCGTAAATATGACATTGGGATTCCCCAATGACTGAAACATTTAGAACATGGTCCATTCGTAAATATGACATTGGGATTCCCCAATGACTGAAACATTTAGAACATGGTCCATTCGTAAATATGACATTGGGATTCCCCAATGACTGAAACATTTAGAACATGGTCCATTCGTAAATATGACATTGGGATTCCCCAATGACTGAAACATTTAGAACATGGTCCATTCGTAAATATGACATTGGGATTCCCCAATAGAACATGAAAAACATTATAGAAACATGATGTCCATTCGTAAATATGACATTGGGATTCCCCAATGACTGAAACATTTAGAACATGGTCCATTCATAAATATGACATTGGGATTTCCCAATGACTGAAACATTTAGAACATGGTCCATTCATAAATATGACACTGGGATTCCCCAATGACTGAAACATTTAGAACATGGTCTATTCATAAATATGAAGAGCTTGTGTAGAAAGTATAATTTACTTATCCTATTATGTTTAAGAAATTATGTGAAATAATGTGAAAATAATCTTATAACATTTGCATGCATATTTGCTGCAAGAGTCATACTTCATTGATACTTAATCAGAATCTTGGACATGGTGGGTCCCAATAACCAATATTTAATGCAAGACTGTAAACTTAATAGAGAGAAAACCTTATTTATAAATTTTCATGTGTTCTTTTCTTGACAATAAGGAGCTGTGAGATTTGTATTTTAAAAGATACTTAGTAATAAAAACTTTAATTTTTAAAACTTTAATTTTTAAATTCTGCTTAATTGCATAAAAGTTAAAAGGTAAAATTTAAGATTTAATGAGGCCTATTGAGCTAAATGATGATATGCAGCTTGGGTTATACTTGCAATTATAAGATTTGCTCATTATACCTCAGCAATCTCCATCACTCAATCTAGCTACCACTAAGGAAGCAAAATTCCCTGAATCATAATATCAAAGCATTCCATTATGTTTTCTATTAAGTTGTTTTGTTGTTTGAATCATTGTCTATTTTAATTTATCCTTTTAGAAAGAAAACAAATTACTTAACTTGCATTTCCC